>NW_027530971.1:2967669-3067269 GCF_008692635.1 Crocuta crocuta
GGTGTGCGGGGGGGGGGGGGGGCAGAGCTCATTCTCCACACCTCTGAATTTTCTCGAGTACTTTGGCCTCCCATCTTGCCCTGACTCTTTCTTCAGAGGTGCAGTCAGTCCCTTGGTGCAGACGGCTCTTGCTGAAGGCTCCCTATGCATATCTTCATCAAAACTCTTGAGCCTGAGTACTCTCTCCTCCCACCCAGTGATTACAGCTCAGCAGGTCTCCTCTACAAACTCTAGCCTTCTTATGGTTTAACTACTCCAAAGTCAGGCATATTTGGCTCTAACACGAACCACACACTACAACACAGTTTTACCATATTGAAACTCATCTCTTGGTATTCACCATGCTGACTCTTGCATCTGTCTTTCAATTTGTTCCAACTGGAGGTGGAAATTAGGGAGGTTGTCAACTTCTCAAAACAGAGAAGTAGGGATTTTCAAAACAAAACTTACAGCGCATCTATGGAAGGTGTGGATAAGAGGGAGTTTGTCTCTGATATTTTGTTTTGTGGTAATTTATGTGAGACTCACATGCTTTCCCCCTCTGAGAAAGAGGAAGTCCAAGGCTGAACATATTGTATTTGGCTTGGGAACGAGGCTTGTCACAATCTGGCCCCAGTCTGCCTATCCAGCCTCATTCACCATGGCTGGCTGTTCTGTGGCCAAATGCATTTTTCCTCAGATGTGATCCAAACCTTTCAGCCACTAGGCCTTTACTCATATGGGTCTTCCCACAGCTACGCTCTCAGCCTGAGCATGAGCCTCTGTGAACCAGGTCTGCAGGAGACATGAAAAAGAATGAGGTATCTCTCAAGGCACAAACCCTCTGGTCCTCCGTTAGTTTCCCAGGGCTGCCAGAACAAAATACAGCAAACTGGGTGATTTGAAATTTATCCTCTCACAGTTCTAGAATCCAGGAGTTTGAAATCAAGGTGTTAGCAGGGGTGTACTTTTTCTAAGAGGTAAACCATCCCTTGCTTCTTTTTGGCTTCCGGTGGTGGCCGGAAATCCTTGGTGTTCTTTGGCTTATAGCTGTATCACTGAATTTCGGCCTCTGTTGTCACATGGCATCCTTCCCTTTATGTCTGCATGTCCCTGTGCTCTCATATGGCATCCTTCTCTTCTTACAAGGATGCCACTCATATTGGATTAAGAGTTCACCCTAAGGACCTCATCTTAACTTGATTACAACTTCAAAGACCCTATTTCCAAATATGGTCACATTCACAGGTACCTGGGGTAGGTGTCTCTTTTTGGAAGACACAACTCAGCCCACCACAGGTGCTGTTCATTTCCCAAGGCTCAGTCTAATATCTGTAGGGAATATTCTCTGATGCCCCCACCAGATGGGGCCCTTCCTTTCTCCACCATCCCCCTCCCCCTCTCCTCCCCCCAGAAACCAGTCTTCATCTTCTGATACTCATCTTATATTGCCTCATAGATGTGGAGGAAATGTGCCACCTAATTTGGAGAAAATGACCAAGAGAAAACGGTTGTGCAGGGAGAATAAAACATTACTCTGAGCCCAAGATACTCCTTCATGCTTACATAGCCTCTCATAGACTGTAGAGTTTCTGCATTTATTCTTTGGCCTGACCCCAAATTCTGCATGGTAACCTGGCTCAAGGAAGCCTTTCACAGAATCCAGGGTTGAATGGAGGCACTGGCACGAACTCACCACAGCTGGCCAGGAAAGCCCTGGCTAACAGACGCCCCATGGGTCCCTCTGTGGTGTGTGCCTCAGGCTGCCAATCAACAGGCGTCCTCCTGCTGCTCTCTCTGGATATTGCCGAATCCAGAAAGCAGGCTCTTCAAGAGCAGCATGCGGCTTGGCTGACTCAGGCCCACTTCCTTTCCCCACCCTGGTAGTCACAGCTCCCTGTTGCAGCCCAACTGGCACATCCAGGCCGCTTCCCCACCCGCAGCCACTCCACTTGGCCGAGACGAACACCTGCAGTCCTGCCCCCAGGACTGAGGGGGGAGGCTCGTTGTCCCTTGAGAGGCCAATTGGTGACCTGGGTTGAATCCTAGGTACCCACAAATCTCCACATTACAGCATTATTTAGCCCAGGCTACAGGGCAGGAGGGCTTTGTAATACAGAAATCATCAAAATGGGATGCCCCTGGGTTTTGAATCCCAGTTCTGTCCTTTAGGCAAAGCTCTGACCTCAGAGAAAGTCATGTAAATCTCTATGTTTCGGTGATCCATCTCATGTTGAAATGGGTTTAATGACAATTTCCTTGCAGCATTATTGGAAGGCAGCTTCGTGGTTATGAACATGGGTTCTGAAGTGAGCCAGCCGAAATTCAAAAGCAAATCATCAACTTGGAGCACGTCACTTACCGCATCAAGTTTTCATCTCCTCCACTGGGTCCGTTACTAGGACAACTGGACCAGTGTCCGATGGCTGCTTTAACAAGCTGTCACAAACTCGGTGGCTTTAAGAACATAAGTCTATTTGCTTATAGTTCTAGAAGCCAGAAGTCTGAAGTCAGTCTCACTGTGCCAAAACCAAGGTACTCCCTCCAGAGTTCTAGGGAGGAACCCATTCCCTGTTCCTTTTCAGCCTCGAGAATTTCATTCCATGGACGGTGGCTATTCTGGCTATCTTAAAAACCAGTGACATAGCATCCTCAAATCTTACATCATTATATCACCTCCAGGCTCCTGTGCCAATCCCCCTTTGCCTCCCACTTATAAGGACACTTCTGACTGCACTCAGAGCCCACCAGGATGATCTCCCTGTCTCAAAATCCTTGATTAAATCACATCTGCAAATTCTCTTTCACCGTATAAGGTGCCATTCATAGATTCCTAGGGCTGGGACTTAGATATCTTTAGGGGCCATTACTCAGTCTACCACACAACGTTAAAAATATATACTAAGTAGTGTACTGTGGTACAGACCCCTTAGAGTGGCTGCTGCTTTCCTGCCTCATGGGAGCGACAGAGGCATCCAGAAGCGTGGAGAGCAACTCAGTGAGATCAGGTCAGCAGCTATTTACAAACTGGATTTGAACTACTTCAATATTTTGACACCCAGACATACCAGCTAAAGTATGAGCCCTGCTATTAGTAAATACCATGGAGAGGAATCATGATTGTTAGATTCCACAATCCACGTCAAGTCCCTAGTACAATGCCTGGCATACTGTAAGTGCTCAATAAATGTGAGCTATTAAGATTGTCATTAATAGTGACATGGTGCTTCTTGGGGCCCGAACTCTATTCTGAGTAGACTAATTCCACCAAAAGATGAAAGTCCCTGCTACAACCCTCCAGGCTGCCTCTCTGTATCCCTTCAGGCAGAACAGATACCCCTGCATACCTGGGCACCTGCTGTCTTAGATGCCAGTTTTCCCCATCTTTCTCAACTTCCTCTATGCTTTCTGGACTTCCTGGACTCACTCTCAGCTCACCCAGTTCAGGAGTCAATCTATCTTCTGCAGTTGGCACTCCAATGAGAAAGTTGGGTCAACATACCCATTCATCAGCCCCCAGTTTGCCCAAAGAATAAATTATGCTTCCCACTTCCTCATCTACATATTATGTGCTGTGGCCAAGAATGCACTGGATGCTTCCAACTGCCTGGGAGCTGGCCAGACATCCTGAGCCTGGAGTTTGTGCACTAGAGCCAGGCTCTGACAGTTGCAAGAAGTCTGCTGGAAGATCCATTAGTCTGAGCTGATTTGCCAAGCCTGAAAAAGGACTCCAGGCTATACCCATCCTTGCAAGCAGTCTGTGAACTTGCTCTAAGAGTCTAAGAGCTAGGTTGTAAGGCAACTGCCTTCTCATGAAGCTGAATAGATGCAAGTCTACTAGTCCTCTCTACAAGGAGGAAGGTTCCAGGCTTTCCTTGGTGCTAATGGCCAGCTAGTCTTTGAAGTTTAGCTTTCCAATTACGTGTGTGTGTGTGTGTGTGTGTGTGGGTGTGTTTACATCTTTTTTTTTTTTTTCCCATCTAATAATTAGAGTGCCAATCCTGAGTCATAACCCTTGCTTGCCAGACCCTGGAAATCCAGACTCACTGATAACAATTACTGCTTATTAAGTGCTTGTTATGTGCTCGAGAGAGTTCTAGGAGCTTACATCAATCTTCCAACTGTAGGAAGATGCAGAAACTGAGGCCCACACAGGCTAAGTCATTTGCAAATGAGGTTGCCAAGTCTTCAACTGGGGATGTCAAAGTCTTATTTTGTTTCATTTTGTTTTCCCGTACTGTGAATAAAAAACAATCTTTGAAAACAGACGGTTCTATCTAGTGGGAGCATGGTTTGTAATTAACCATCCCTCCTACCATCTGAACAAGGTGGTAGGCGTATAGAAAATATAAAGCTTCTCTTATATGCCAGAGGATGAGAGCCAGTAACATCCTCAGAGACCACCTGATTTAACCCCCCTTGTGCTCGTGGGGAAACTGAGTCACTGAGGGGGACAAAGTCTCCACCAAGGTCACCATGAGTACATAGAAGAGCTAATACACAGAAGAGCTAGAAGAGAAATTTGGATTTCAAATAAACAACAAATACATTTTTGTATATGTAATACACAAGCAATATTTGGGACATGCTCCCTCCCCCTAAAATATTCATGATGTATATGAAATTATGTTTAATTAGATCTCCTGAATTTTACTTGGCAGCTCTGGTTGGGATGGATCCCTGAGCAGTCAGGGCTCTGGGAAGGGATGTGTTGAGGATGAAGAGCACCCACCCCTGGTTTGATATCCAGGGGACAATGTGAAATTCAGAGAAATGGCCTAATGAGACACAGCAGGAAGAAGACAAGGGAATGGTCTGGTGATGCACAATCAGAATCTGTACGTTCCAACCAACTGGAAGGTCCATAGTCACACAAACACCCTCCAGAGAGAGGAAGGGACATGGAATGACTGACCAGTGCAGCAACAGGAACGTGAAGGGGGCAGCAGAGGGGAGGGACAGAGGGACTTGGCCTGTGTGCAGAGCTTCCAGGGAAGGGACTGTGCTCAGAAGGAGCAGAGCTCTTCCAAGAAGTGGTGGTCAATAGGAGGAGCCTCTCTCTCAAAATAAATAAACTTTGTAAAAAAATGCTAGCTCTTACTGCAGTGAATTGTTCACTAAGTGTCTATTGAATGAATGTTGTTTTTGTATTTCCTTGCTCTCCCATCAAAAACACGTCAGGATCTTAAAACAAATCCCATATGTGAATCGAGTCCTCTGCTGCTTTGTCACTCCTTGCTCTTCCAGTTTGAGAAGAGGATAACTGAATGATTTGCAGCTATGAAGGGGCCCCTGGGTCCCTAGTTGCTATCGTCATTTTGGGGAGTTGCTTGGCTCTCAGCAGCACCCGGGGCACTACTAAATAATTTGCCATCACAGGAGTTTGTAGGAAATGGTCCCTTGGTGCATAAAAGTTTTGAGAATGAGGTCAAATGAGGATTATTGGTGTTAGAAAGTAATTATGTTTCAAGACAGGGGTGGGGGTTGAGACAATGAGGAGCCAAGAGGAGGTGAGAGGAGGGAAGAGGGAAAGGGCACAGAGGAGAAGAGACAGGGCTGTGCTAGGATCTGCTTACTTTCTGCTTACAGGCCGGCATGTTTGGGGGCGGAGGCAAATGATTTAAACTCCTGAACCATTTTCCTGATCTATAAAAAGAGGAGACTCTACTGACAGATGGGTTGAGCTGATAATTACTGGAAAACATTGGCAATTTTACTAATATTTATGTTATGCCTGTGATACACGTGGCACATTCAGACCTACCCGACTTGAATCTCAAATGACTCTAAAGTGGGCAAGATAGTGATTATAATCCATGTTTCATACTAAGATTCCAGGAGATCCATGATTTTCCCATTATCAACAGGCTAGTAAGTGGCACGACTGCTGTTCTTTATGACCCTGGCATCCAGGGTACCGGCTGTGGGATAGGTCTTGCAGTATGTGCTGAGAGAGTGCTGTCAGCCAAGCAAACCTGGTTCCTACCTTCATGGATCCGTTGGGGAAGAAAGACACTGAGTAATCACAAAGCATGTTAAATGAAATAAAATAAGCAAGTCTCTTGGAGAGTAAACCAGAGGGCAGAAAACTGAAATCCAGAAGGCCTTTCTGCTGAAGGAAAGTGTGGGCTGAGATTTGAAGTGTGAGTGTAATTTAATTGAGCCAGACCCAGAGTGAAGCATTCGAGGCAGAGAGAGGAGCAGAGTTGAAAGCCCTAAGGTATAAAACTGCAAGGACTTATTGTGGTCACACTGTGTTTTTTTCTTTTATTCCTTTTTTTTTAAGCGCGTGTTTTTTCAGTGAAGGGGGAACATGAGATTAGTTGCAGAGTTAAATAAGGGGTGGCTCAGGGGTCTTCAACCCTGGCTTCTTCTAAGAATTACTGGGGGAGGCTTGAAAAACTACCAGTACCCATATTCCACAGCAGAGATCATAATATTTGGTCTGAAGTGGGCTCTACAAAAGTTATGTATGTATGTATGTATGTATTTATTTATTTATTTAAGAGAGAGTGGGAGAGAGAGCAAGCAAGCAGGGGCATGGGGCAGAGGGAGAGAAAGAGACAATCTCAAGCAGGCTCTCCACTCAATGCAGAGATCGACTTGGGGTTCAATATCTCAATCTTGGTATTGTGACCTGAGCTGAGATCAAGAGTAGGACACTCAGCTGACAGAGTCACTCAGGTGCCCTAGAACAAAAGAATTTTTAAATAGCTCCCCCAGTGATTCTAGTGTACAACCAAGGCTAAGAACCACTTGAACCACCTTTTAGAACAAGATGAGGTGTTTCAATTTCCTCCTAATGGGAGGGCATTGAACATTTTTAAGTAGTAAGCAGGGTAACCTCAGAGGCGCATTTTTAGGTGATCATTAGGATGCTGTATGGAGATCAAAAGCAGGGAAGCATCTGAGCAGACTTGCCATAGCTCGGGTAAGATAGATGGAGGCTAGGACTGGGGTGTTAGCAGTGGAGACAGAGAAAAACAGAAGGAATCAGATATTTGGGGAAAGGAGAATCAATGGGTAACATATTTGTGTAGGGCCACCAGAGACATGATTTCCAAGGATGGCATTTCTTGGATGATCATCTGGAATAGCAGAAGTACCAGTTACTAAGATCAAGAAAATTGGAAGAGAAGCAGGGCTAGCGTGGTTTGAATCTATTAGGTTTGAGATACGTCTGAGATATCCAAATGGAGCCGTCTTGGAGACAGTTTGATGTACACTAGCAGAGCTCCAAAGAGGTCTGGGATGGAGATGAAATTTCAGAGTCGTCAGTGGGTAAATGATCTTTAAAGATCAATGTACTGGAATAAGATTATTTAGGGAGTCCGAGATGAAAGGATTTGGGCAAAGAATCCTGAGTCCTGAGGATCTCCAATGGGGAAGGGGGAGAAAGATTTAGAGATGTGGATCAGGGGACTAAGAAAAGAGTAAGGGGAACAACCTCTGGAATGAAGTGCAGCTGCAAACAAAAGACAATTGTTTGAGGAAGGGGGCAATGATCAGAGGGGTCACTGAATGCTGCTAGGCTGGCAAGTCAGGCCAAAGGCTGACACATTCCACTGGGTAAGGCAGCAGAGGGGCTTCTGACAACCTGTAAGGGAGCAGTTTTGGTTAAGTGATGGGGGCAGTAACCAGCATGCAGTGGCCTAGAGAGTGAATAAGTACTCTAGGACTCAGCAATGGCATTCATAGCATTAAAAGACAAACTGAGTCATGCTAAAAATTTATTTGAGCAAAAATCTGTTTGAGTCAGGTAACATCATAAAGTAATGTTAGGAGCACTCTACCAACAGGAGCTGGGGAAAGACTTCTTTTTTTTAAAAAAAAATTAATGTTTTTTAAATTTATTTTTGAGAGACAGAGAGAGACAGCATGAGCAGGGGAGGATCAGAGAGAGAGGGAGACAGAGAATCCAAAGACAGTCTCCAGGCTCTGAGCTAGCTGTCAGCACAGAGCCTGACGCAGGGCTTGAACCCACAAACTGTAAGATCATGACCTGAGCTGAAGCCAGACACCTAACCGACTGAGGCACCCAGGCTCCCCTGGGGAAAGACTTCTATAGAGAAGAGGCACAGGCAAAGCAAGGCGATCATTTAATTGGCTAGAGCGTAAGAGTTCACCATATTTGGAAAAGCGTAGTTGGCTGATTATAATTGGTTATCCTTAGGTTTTGATTTCTTACACTGGAGTCATTTACAGGCTTAGGGTGTGGTTTGGTTACGTAGGCTACCAAGGCTTTAAAACTGCCTCAGTCTAATGGCCTCCTTAGTTAATTAGTTTAACAATTGTCTGAAAAAGTCAGTTGTGCGTGAGACCAAAGAGTTCCATGGAAGTATGTTTATTGAACTAGTGTTTGTATTTGCAAAGAAAAACAAAAACAAAACAAAAAAAAACTCTGAAAAACAACTTAAATAGCTATCTAGAGCTAAATGGAAAATTAAAGCAAGGCAAGAAATGCAGCTCAGGGTTCAGTGGTCAATGGTAAAGACTCTGGAGCCAGCCTATCCATTTCAATTCTCCCAATTTCCACTTATTTGCAGTGTGATCATGGGCCAGTTATTGAAATGCTTTGTGCCTTAATCTTCTCATCTGTAAAAGAGGATGAATAATGGACGATCTACCTCATAGGAGGGTTTGAGGAATACAGTAAATTAAAATATATAAACAAATGAACAACTCAAATTAATAAATACCATCTTCTAACTCAAAGGGTCTCAAAATAGTTTTTACCACCCCAGTTTACAGATAAGTAAAAGGCAGCCCAGTGAGGGGAAAGTGGCTCGTGAAACCTGACCCCCAGATGTTTCTGGTAACAACCTCCTTCAGCATGCCTCTCTGCCCCAATCAAGAATTTCATGATTCGTGTTCGATGCCTTGATAAGGCAAATTGCTTAGAGGGCAACACAAATATCATTAAAAAAATATATTTAAAAACACAAACTAGCATCAAGTAACACTAATAAATATAAAATTACATGCATGGGTCCTAGATCTCATCTATGAAATAAAGGAGTTAAATCAGGAAAAAAAAATATTAGTTTGGAGATGTGATATTGTTGTGTTTTGCAGTTATACAAGGGTTGAGAGCCTTCGCTTCGGTGACCTTCTTGCTTGCTTTTTTGTTAAAATATAAAATAATCCAGGTTAGGCCTAAAATTAATCCAGCCTCATTTCCTTCTTTAGCTTCCTTTCACACCCCCCAGGTTTATTCTACTTCTTGATTCCCTCTTTCCCAACTCCAGAGCCTCAGGGCCTGTCTGGGGGCCCAGAAGCCTCCCACCCTCTCTCTCTGCCTCAGACGCTTTAGCCCACCCTCCACACTGATAACACACAGATCTTTGTGAAAGGCCCATCTGCTCCCTCTTCTTGGTACTTGTTAGCTTCAGGGGCTCCACAGGTCCTCAGAAGGAAGTCCTGAGCATGGCATGGAGGGTAAGGCCCTCCGTGACTCAGGGGACCCCGCCTCACCTGTTGCTGTGACTCTCCTCACCTCCTTCACAATCCCTCCACTGAGCTCTTTCTCACCTTCCAACTCTGGCCCTTCTCTACTTTTCCCCCGTCTTTGTCCACACAGTTCCTGCTCAGCCTGCAGGATTCTAGTCGTGTCTGTCGCTGCCAAGGAAGCCTTCCGTGGAATGCTTCCCTCCCCCTTACCTGCTCCTTCATGAGTTGGCTGCCCTTCTGGGCTGCAAGAGCAGCACCAGGGGTTTGTATCTACCTTTTGCACTTATCAAAACCAATTATTGGTGGTTGGTTGGTTTCTCTCTCTCTCTCTCTCTCTCTCTCTCTCTCTCTCTCCCCCCACTGACCTAGGAACTTAGGGCAGAGACTGGTTCTCCTTCCTCTCAATGTCCCTAGCAGGTCTAGAAAGTACCACACACAGACATGATAGACGGGTACAATGGAGTTTTATTTCAGGACCCTGCATTTGCTTTTGCAACTCGGAAAAGACACAGAACTCATGGCTTCCTGTTTTTCCAAGACTTCTAATTGTACCCAGGAAGGCACTGCACATCTACTTGCTAGATGTTTTTGAGGTACTGAGAAACTTGTTTTGTCTGTAACTGTACTTGGTGAAAAAAAAGAAAAAGTCTGTGTTTATGTTTCTCAAGTAAGATAATTAGTTAGAAAAGCTTCACATTGTATAATTCCACAGATATTATGCTGCTCACTAGTCACAAAAATAATTGAGTATGCCTCATAAAAATGACTTAATTTCACAAATGAGTTGTATTCAAGTAAATATTTACTTCTAAATGCAATTTTGTTGAAAACCCTCTCAGAACACTTTCATTAAGCTCACATGATGCATAGGCTGTGCAGTTATTAAATCATTATTCAGAGAGATGATAATTTTTAAATAAAGAGAAACATGTTTTCAATGCATCAAACATTTATTTAGGGCTGCTTATGTGCCAAGTCTTGAGGTGACCACAATACCCTTGATTTCTTCCATTATCCATTCTCTCTCTCTCTCTCTCTCTCTCTCTCACACACACACACACACACACACACACACACACACACACACTCTTCATAAGCAAGTCCAAAACAGAGCCATGATTTCTCTCCATCCCACTGCTCCAGCCCTGGCCAATGACCACTCATGCAATCATGCCTTTCTGTGGACTTCAACCTTACCTGATTCCACTCATCATCTTTCAATCCATTTTCTGCACAGTGGCCGAGCAAACTTTAAACCATATTGTAATACTCGTTTGTTTAATACCTTCCAATGACCTCCCAAATTACTTAGAATAAACTCCAAACTCCTTACCATGGGGGACAAAGCCCCATGGGACCCAGTCACTGCCTGCTCCTGATGCACCACTGTCCCCGAAAGTTCTAGGCCTCAACTGAACTGGGCAGTTCTCTCCACCTAGATCACCCAAGCCGGTTCAGTTCTCACCCGAGCAATTCTGCAATCACTGCTCCTTCTCCCTAGAATGCTCTTTCCCCAGACTTTGTACAGCTGACACCTTCTCATCATTCAGGCCAGAGCCAGAACCACTTCCCCCGAGAGAGCTTTTCTCCCTTCCACTCACTCCTTTGACCACACAACTCTGTTTTATTTTCTTCACAACATCACCCTCTCACTGAATTTGGCTTGCTTCCTTGTCTATTTTTTATTGTTTGCCTCCCCTACCCAAAGCCCTCTGAGTAAGTATCTCCATGAGAATATGGGTCTGTTCACCCATATGGACTCTGTAAGCCCAATATGGACTCTGTTCACCGCAGAGTCCCTGGGGTTTAGGATGGATCCTAATCCAGAGTACATGTTCAATAACATTGTCAAATGAAAAAATTAAGACAAGACCATTCATGAGCCATTTTCCTTTCTCCTTCAGCTGTCTTAGGATATTCTGTATAATTATGGATAAATAATGTATGCCCAACACTTTAGATAATGATACATAAAAAAATAGAACATCTCTGGCAAACAAAGAAGAAAATGAAGACATTCCTCACTAGAAAGGGACCTCTGACTGGGACAAAGTTCCCTCAAGCAGACAATGACCTCTGTTTTTCTAAAAAAGTTGTCAGTATATAGCTACTAAGTGGTTAGAGTATGGTTGAATTTTAACAATGCATTCGAAGATCATTTCTATTTTTTTTAGTCTTAATTTTCAGAGTACAAGAAGGAAAAAATATGATTTAAACATTATCACTTCCTCACCTGATGGAGGTCCTGGAAACTGAAATAGGCCAAAGGCAAACATTAGGCAGGAAGAAGGACCATGCTAGATTAGTGACTACCTGCTGCTGTTATTGGACCTGTAGAAATTTAGCCCACTCATCACATTCCTAAGTATTCACAGAGATTGTGATATAAATAAATACACTTTGAGCTGGGAGGAAAAAAAAAGACATGATCTCTGCTTGAAAGGTCATTTATTTGTAGAATTAAAGTGAAAACAAGGCAGTCGGAGACAAGTGCTGCCATGGGGTAAAGAAGTCCTGGCTCCTTTCCCTCCTCACCCCTGGACCATGAGAGCATCCCAAAGCGTTCCCTCCAGTTCCTTCTCCGCAGGACAGTGAGAACTCTGCTATCTGCACCAACTTCAAGGATAAAGCATTAACTCATTAGCACCCATTCAAGGTATTTCAAGTTCTGGTCCAACTCAGGTCCACAGCCTCGCTTCTGGCCCTCTCCCTCCATGAATCCTTCAATCCTTTGAAACCAAACACTTGTAGAGGCCAATCACCCTTGCTTGGCCTTTCCTCTATGTTATGAACATCTTGTTCTCTCTGTCTCCAATTCCACTCTCCACTTCTTAGTCCTGCTAACATGTATTCCTTGTTCAAGGTTCACTCCAGATGATTTCCCTTCTAGAAGACCCATGCTATTTCTTCCCTTCACTTTTACTTTCTGCCACAGACTGGGTTGGCGCCTCCTTGTTGTTCCCATAGATTCTTGTGCTCAGATCCATCCTAGGACTCATCCCACCTGTCTCCAGATCCATGATCAAATGCCACTCCAAGGAAGGAGAGAGCACATCCTACTCAAATACAGCATAATGGGGAAAGCTCCTGGAGTTACTATTTAGAACACATTTAGCCAGCTTATTCTGGAGAAACAGTAAAGGCTGAGTGGGGTGGCCAAAGAAAGAGGAGTGGGCAATGGAAAGATGGCTCAGAAATGGAACTTCTGGCTTTAGTTTGTTCTTTGAGTGTTTCTCTGTTAGGTGCCATGACACTAGTTTTGTTTTGTTTTTGTTTTTTAAAGAAAGTTTTTTTTTTTTTAACATTTATTCATTTTTGAGAGCAGAGAGAGACAGAGTACCAATGGGGGAGGAGCAGAGAGAGAGGGAGACACAGAATCTGAAGCAGGCTCCAGGCTCTGAGCTGTCAGCACAGAACCTGATTTGGGGCTTGAGCTCACTGACTGTGAGATCATGACCTGAGCTGAAATTGGTCGCTTAACTGACTGAGCCACCCAGCCGCCCATGTTTGTTTGTTTAATTAAAAAAAAGTACTAAGTTTTTAATTCGTATGGTTAACATACAGTGTTATATTAGTCTCAGGTGTATGATATAGTGATTCAGCAATTGCATGCATTACCCAGTGTTTATCGTGATAAATGCACTCTTAACTCCTTCCGTCTATCTCACCCATACCCCCACCTTCTAGTGACCAACAGTTTGATCTTTATAGTTAAAGTTTGTTTCTTGGTGGTCTCTCTCTCTTTTTCCTTTTTGTTTCTTAAATTCCACATATGAGTGAGATCATATGGTATTTGTCTTTCTCTGACTGACTTATTTCACTCAGCATTATGCTCTCTAGCCCCATCCATGTTGTAAATGGGAAGATTTAATTCTTTTTTTATGACTGAATAATATTCTGTTGTATCTCTACACTGCTTCTTTATCCATTCATCTATCATTGGACACTTGGGCTGCTTCCATAATTTGGTCATTGTAGATAATGTTGCAATAAATATACGGGTGCATATATCGTTTTGAACTAGTGTTTTGTCTTCTTTGGGTAAATACCCAGAAGTGCAATAACTGGATTATAGGATAATTCTATTTTTAATTTTTTGAGGAACCTCCCTACTGGCTGCACCAGCTTGCATTTCCATCAACAGAGTATAACGCTTCCTTTTTCTCCACATCTTCACCAACACTTTTTGTTTCTTATGTGCCATGACACTGTTCTTAATGCGGCAGACCTTATGGAAGAAAGGAAACAGAAGCCAGCTATGTGTCTCTTTTCTCTCACCAAATCTCCTTTCCAAGCAATGATGAGCGAAACTCCTCTGCAGGTGGCCGAGGTGGTGTGAGTATACTCTCCAGGCTACACTTGGCTTCCAGTGCTGAAACCCGGGTGTTATTAGCACCACATCTCCTACAGCTGTGCCAATTAGAGGAACCCTGCCTGCAAGTGTGTCTGTTTTCACACACTCTACACATGCCACCTGCTTCCACACACTCTCTACATATGTGTATATATGTATTTTCAGGTTGTATAATAAATCATTCATTCATGTATTCCATCATATGCAATTTACTGAGACATACTGGGTACTGAGAATACAAAGTTGAGTAAGTCAAAGAGTAATATTTACTATGTAGTTTTTTCCATTTTGAAGAATCTTGGAGGGTTTTTTAAAATTATTGTTTGCTTTTGTTTTTATGTTAATCACCTTGAATGGACAGTGGAATTAAGCTCCTTACTACCTACGGCTCTTCATTTCTTAACTAAGAGTGTTCATTGTGGCATTTCATAATTAGGCCCCTCACTTTTCCCAGAGGTGATTTAGTTGTGCTTTTTCAAAATTGCTTTGTTGGGGCTATAATGAATCTCCCTTCCTTCACGTGAATATCAGTCTCTTGAGAAGCTTTCTCTGCCCTTGCCTTTCTCGGTATTATTAGCGATTCCTTCTTCAGTATCCCATAACACTCTGACGGTGCACTTCTCTCACTTGATTGAGATGTATTCAGTTCCATGTCAATCGTGAAATTTAATTTCCCTCCGAGCTCCAGCACAGGGCCCAGGGTGTGGTACTCAGAGGATACTCAATAAGTGTGGTCCTGAATATATCTCATCAGGCACAGATATATTTGCTCTGCTCTAGTGAAGTCACTGTCTCCTTCAAAAGAGCACATCGGGAAGTCTGGAAGACAGAAGCGTCAGGCCAGCCCACTCGTCACCCAAACTGTGGAGATGTGCCCTGCCTTGCTCTAACGACCTCGTGGAGACGTACGGCCTAGCAGCTTTTGGTGTTGTGAGCTCCACTCATAGTCACCATGAGAAGGACCCCAAATGAGCCCCAGATCTGAGTGAATGGGAGGACATTAATGAGTGGCCTGGATGAATTAGACAGGCCTGGTTTGCTTCAGATTCAGCCTGATCCAGTTTCCACGCATCTTAGAAAAATAAGGACAAATATTTAGGCAATGCTGCAATCCAAATAAAACAAAAATGTTTTGTGATGTATGTGTGGGTCACTGAAGGAGCATATAGAGTGCATACCAAATGCCCGCGTGGGGAATTGATGAAGGGAGAAGCTGGATGTCTTGGAGGATTTGGCAAAAGACAGCCGAGAACTGTGTGCAGCCCATCAAAGCATCATGATTCCGGTTCTCAGCTTATATAACACAGTGGAAATGAGGCCCTTGGCTTCCTCACAGAGGAGAGCGAGGCTGACAGGCATGAGCACGGATCACTTTGGCACTACTTATTATTCCTGCCACCACTTACTGCTCCTAATAAAATCCACAGCCTGGCAGTTTGTTTACCACCTCACAAAATGAGGTCTCGCCGAAGGAGAGCAGTACGTGGCCCAACTAACATTTCGTTATCTTTAATGTGGTAAATGTTGGGGACCTGAAATGCATCAGAGAGGCAATAGCTTAATTAGACACATATTTCTCCATCAACTCATTGTTTATTCAATGTGGCTCACTCACAGACAGGGGGGAAAGTCTAAAAGGCAACCAAACAAAGGAGATCCTCATTCTCCTCACTCGTTCAGTTGTAGTTTAATGAGAGCCATAAGTGAAGCAGATGAGGGGCTAGAAGTAGACTTTCTTTTCTTTTCTTTTTTTCTTTCTTTCTTTCTTTCTTTCTTTCTTTCTTTCTTTCTTTGTTTCTTTCTTTCTTTCTCCTTCCTTCCTTCCTTCCTTCCTTCCTTCCTTCCTTCCTTCCTTCCTTTCTTCCTTTTACTTTGGGAGCACACAAGTAGGGGAGGGGGAGAGAGAGAGGGGGAGACAGAGAATCTGAAGCAGACTGAGCACTGACAGCACAGAGACCAATGTAGGGCTCGAACCCATGACCTGTGAGATCATGACCTGAGGCAAAATCATGACCTGAGCCACTCAGGCACTCCAGAAGTATATTTTCTTGACTGCAACGAAAATACTGAGTTGTTTTCAGTAGTGTAGTTGAGCAGTAAGCGTGTGGCAATTTATTTTTTCTCCTAACCACTATTCTTCAGAGATGCTTTTTACCATGAAATAGGATGCATGCAGATAAAGGAGTTAAACCCATAGACATAGAGTTTACAAAATGTTGTTGAATACCCATTTACCACTACCCATGTGAACAAATGGTCGCCAGCACCTGAGAAGATGCCCTTCCCAGTCATGATGCCCATACTCCCTCCCATTTCCCATGGTCCCCACCCTCCTGACTCTTACGGTAATAATTTTGTTTATCTTTACTGTTTACATTTTCTATACCTTCTGAAACAATATACTCCTGAAGCAATATACTCTTCAGCTGTTTTAAAACGTCACATAAATGGATTTGTTGCCTGTATGCTTTTGAGTACAACATTTTTTTTTAATCCTATCTTGTATTTTTCAGATTCATCTGTGGTGTTGTATATATCTGTAGCTTATTTTTTCTTTATTGCTATATAATACCCCATTATGTAACTACTCTGTAACATATTGATCTATTCTACTGGTTAATGAATATTTACACTGTTTCTAATTATTGGCTATTTGGACCAATGCTAATATAAATATCTGTGTTGGAATTTCCTAGTACATATATGCACACACTTCTTTATGGTTTATACTTAGGACATAGATTTCTGGAGAAATGGTTATTCTTATCTTCAACTTTGATAGATATGGAAAAGCATTCTAATATAACAAATATGATAGTATCTTTAATAATAAAAAGGCATTTTACTTTATTGGAGGTAAATATACTATGAAGCTCTAATGGACAGATGACTCAAGCTTACTGTGGGGATTTATCACAAAAAGAAAAGACGTCATATTGTCACCGTGCTTATTTTACCGAGAGAACAGTGGATGTCCTTTACTGTGACAATTCTACTAGCTCCTTATTTCGGGGAGCTATTAAACTGGGAATGGGAGGTCATAAAATGGGAGAGGTACCCATATTTATTATTAACCGAGAACATGTATTTTTTAGAACTAGGGTGGTTTCCTGTAACACAGCAGAAGATAACATTGGCCTTCTGGGATCTGTTATATATTCAAGGTTCGAGAAGAATAAATGAAGACATTTAAAAAAGCTTGACAGGTAGAAAATGCTTGGAAAAAGTGAGATGGGTATGTACATCCTGAAGAAGAGACACATGATCTCAGCACCCTGGTCTCAGAGTGGCCCTGGCAGGGAAGAGCAAACAGACCCACGTAGCAAGACTTGAAAAGAAATACATGCATTTATTTCACAAACACTATATTGTGCTAATTAGGTGCCAGGTACTCTTCTAGACCCATGGGTGGGGTCTCAGGGAGTCATATGTCAGAAGAATTTTCCAGCAGGCTGGAATGCCTCATCAGATGGAGACCCCTTGTCTCTGGAGAACAGGGCCTCAGAGAATACTTTAAGAGCTGCATCAGGTAATTCAGACATGGGGTGCAAGATCTGCTCTGTCCTTGCTAACTCTATGGCCAGGGGCAAGTTACTTAACATTTCTGGGCCTCAGTTTTATCATCTAGAAAAGGGGAATAGTTAATAATAATATATTATTAGGGAGAGTTAATAATAGTACCTTTCTCACAGGGTTGTTGTAAGAACTGCAGTTGTGTGTGGGGTGGGGGGAGGTGGTGCACGTTTAGCATGATGTTTGACACATAATATGTACTCTGTATATCAGCTGTTTCGTTTGTTATTGTGGTTATGCCAGATGACCTCAAAGGTAACTTCAGATGTTTCCACTCAAGTGGTAAGCAGAGCAGATTTTTTTTTCGTTTTACAATATCATCTACATTCTGGCTGCTCTATCTGTGAGGTGCATGAGCTTTGGCAAGCCAAAACCACTTCTGAGCCTCAGTTCCTTCTGAGGAAAGAAGAGTAATCATAGCTCACCAAAGGGTGGCTGAAGTGCTCAATGGGTAAGTGATGTAAAAGTGTACCATGTACCTTGGGGTCCAGCTCACCCAGGTGCTCTCCCTGTTCTGAGGCAAGCCGCTTAATTCCCCTGCAATTCCATTTCTTTTTGGTAAAATTGGGGTAACAATACCTGCCACAGTTTAATACAGGTAAAGCCCCTGGGATGGGCATAATCTATAGTAAGACCTTCGCCTTTCTTTCCTTTCTGGGTTTCTGTTCCCTTTTCTATGAAATGGAGAAAATGATGCCAGTCTTTTCCAACTTATAGGATTCTTATGAGTATCAAGTAAGATAATGTTAGTGAAATCACTTTTTAAAAAATGTTTATTTCTGAGACAGTGTGAGCACAAGTGGGGGAGATGCAGAGGGGGAAACATAGAATCTGAAGTAGGCTCCAGGCTCTGAGCTGTCAGCACAGAGCCTGATGCAGGGCTCAAACCCATAAACCATGAAATAACGACCTGAGCTGTAGTCAGACACTTAACCGACTGAGCCACTGAGGTGCCCCGTGAAATCACTTCTTAAAGTATAAAGTAGCATGACAAAAATAATTTAAATTTGCAGGAACCTACATAGCACACCAGAATTTATACTGCTTAGCTTTTTAAATAAAAGTTTTTATTTATTTATTTATTTTGATACAGGTTGGGGGCAGAGAGAGAGGGAGAGAGAGAATCCCAAGTAGGCATCACTCTCAGTACAGAGCTCAATGTGGGGCTCAATCTCATGACCTTGAGATCACAACCTGAGCTGATATCAAGAGTCAGACACTTTACTGATTGGGCTACCCAGGCACCCTTATACTGCCTAGCTTTATTTGAAAAACAGTGAATATGAAAAAAAAATGCACTTAAAATTCCTTATAAAGATCCTTATAAACAGTGTATTCACTTATTTATTCAATGATTACTCAATGAACATATGCTACATCAGAGTATTTTCCTAGTAGAATTGTCTTTTGAAATTAGTCTGAACTGGTTCAAAAGATAATCTCATAGCAATAATCAGAGAAAGAGGGACACAAAATAAATAAAGGAAGAAATTGGGATTAAGGAAAAAATAGGGGCATCTAAAAATAAAATGAAGACAAAGGCAAGATTAATCCATGAAAACTAAGATATGAATTTATATTCTGATAAAGATAGGCTACCTGTTTTACATACAGGAGACAACGCAAAGAGGAAAGAACTGGCTATTGAATGTTTTTCAAAGTGCCATCCATTGACCATGCATCAGAATAACCAGGTATGCTTATTTTTCACCTGACCATCCAAAATTCCATACTTGCTCACTTTGTCTGTGAGCATTTCATAGAAGCCCTGATGCCTTAATGTATAGAGTTATCAAATCATCACGTTGTATGCCTGAAACTAATGTAACACCATGTTTCTTCATTTAAAAATGTTTTTCCAAAAAAAAAAAAAAAAGCCCTAATGCCTATGTAAAGCTGTCCTCCTATGTGAAATTAAAGATAAAAGTAATAATACCTGTGGGACCCTTGGCAAAACTTTTGGAAAATAATTTGGCAAAAGCGGTAAAAATATTAACAAGCAATATTTGAATTTCTTACATTTTTTCCCTAAAAAGTGATTCAATCAAAAGAAAAATAAAGAACTATGAAATAAAGATGATAATTGCAATTCTATGATGGGTTAAATTGAAAACAACCTAGTTGTACAAAAATGGAGAAACAACTAGTTAAAACATAGAATACCTTTTCCTTTGATTACTCTGGAGACATAAAAAGTTAAAATGATTTTGCCAAATTGGCTCAGTTTTCCCAATGAAACTTTGAGGGTGGAATTTCAAATGGCTGCATTGATGTAAAATATATAAACTGACGACTAGAAAATAAAAATCAAGATAGTATGATGTTTTATTATGGATATACTATGGATGATTTTGTTTCCCACTTTTTAAATTGCTTTTCCTTTCGGTTTGGTATGTGTGTGTGCTTTTTCACTCAAGATGGGGCCAGTTTACTGTCTCTGTCACCATGCGTTATTAGAAAATTAAGAATCAAGCTTTAATTATTTCTACACTTTCTTTTCTGGACAAGGTTATGGTGGAAATAAGCAGGGAGGGGGATAGGTAAAGCTTAACATCGCTGAGAGAATCAAAAACGTCCATGAAAATATAAATTCTGTTCATAACCCTCAACATCCCTTGAGTTTTCTTTCTTTCTTTTGTTTTTTTTTTAAAGCATGCTTTTCTTGGCAGCTGCGTTTATCAGCATATGTAAAAATATTATCCAGGGTGCATTCTGTATTTTCATAAGTGTGACATGATAACATCCCTTAAAGAAAGGGATTTGGTGGTGAACATCTATCAGTTTTCACTCGTGGGACTCCCTGAGGCAAGACCTTCTGTACCATGTCAACATTGTCCCCCTACCAGCAAAGCTGGAAGACATAAGGAGAGATAGCATCTCAACATCTTGTCATCGTTGCCTTCCTCACACTCATTCCACCAACCTTCTTCCCCTGGTGCAGGCCAAAATGACAGGGGGAAAAATGTTGCTGTTATTGCCTTTTTTTTTTTAAGGGAAATAATGTCAAAGATAAACAATGTTTACAGATTTAGCCCAAATGTTAGTCATAAAATGATATTCCAATGCTTGGATGTGTAATAAGGCATCTAGCGCCAAGTTAATACTGTCAACAAAAACCCCATCCAACTTTCTAAACTGTCTTCATCTCAACTAGGGGCAGCTCTCAAGATACTATGAAGGATAATCCCATAAAACAAGTCAAAGGGCACATTTGCCTAGGCTTCTTCCACTAGATCCTAATTGTTCTCCCATTACAAGAGAGCATAGAGTTCTTTGGGGGATAATGTGGGTGTGTGTGTGGGGGGGGCGGGTGGAATCTTCTTCAGCTCTTCTTTCCAGAAGGAATAAAACATTGGCACTGGACTGCTCTTTTCAAGATCAACAATCCTATTTGAAAGACATGTGAAACTCTCTTTTTTAGACACTAAAACATCGTGCTTAACAGTCATGTTCCATTCAGTGATGATGCAAAGAAAAGATACATGCTGAAAATTGTGTCATGGGCCAGTCATAAGACCCTTGGGCCTCATACTTCTGAATTTGGGGTGGACAATGAGATTCATAGAAACTGAAAAGTTTGCTCCGTTTTCTTGGGACAGCAGCCCGAGCTGAAGTGACTACCCTTTCTTTAAATAACTTCACACTTAGAACTTTCTTCTCCCCAAAGGAAATTTAAGGGGCTCAATTTGCTGTCACTCAGTAGGGAAAGTCTCTGTTGGTCAAAGTTTCCACCAAGACATCTCAGAGGTAGCTGGCCCCCCTCCATTCCATCTGTCTAATCGGCTGTGTCCAAGAGAGAGTTGGTTTTTCTCAAAGCACACCGGGACAGTCATAGTAAATTATGTAAAAAATATAGATTCAACACTCTTTCATCCAAATTTCATCCAAAGGGTTTTGTCCATGTGGAATTTTGGCTCTACAAAAATTTCCTGAGGTCCTCTTTATTATAGGGAGAGGGCTCTATAGGTCTAAAAGGATGTTTGGAAGATGGATTATATTGCACACCAATTCCACGCATATATGGGAGGCTTTCCTGTCCCCTTTGTTGAATTGCTTATAATACCAGAAGGGGACAGGCTTGTTTTCCACTGGCATAGTGTGGGACAAGTAATTCTAATAATTTTGTTCACTCCTTCTTGTTTTCTCAGAGTCCACTAGAATACAACAATTTAGCTATCACAGGGCTGATATTTAATTGGGTTCTTTTACTTATTGTTGGTACTAAACAGGGATAGAGAGACTCCGAAAAGTTCTAAAGTCTCTCCTTATCTCCTCAAAATGTTTTTCATTGGTAGGTAGAAATGCACACTACTTTGTCTTTATTAGCACTCTCTTAAAAATACAAATATTAGCCAAAGATATCCATATGAGATAGCAACTTGAGATAAGGATATAACTTCTCTTTTCTTACATCCTTACTGAAATTGTCACCAGATCATTTTTTAAAAATTAGGAAATGTCTGTACTTGTGCATCCTGGGAAACAAGCCCTCTATAATAGGGACCTCTGCTAAATGGGACCAAAAACTGAAAGAAATTAATGAGAAGTAACTTGTCAGTCCCATGTCTGAGAAAGCAAGTAAGTGGAGGAAATCCATGACAGACCCTGAAATTTCCAAATGGAGAAAGGCAAGAAGAAGACACAGGAAGCTCTGCGTTCAAACACTGTTATAGTAATTATCATAGTTTTGACACAGCAGCTTTGCCAGAAAGTGAGCAAAGGAGAAGACTTTTGCTTTACTCATCAGGCTCTGATAACTGGCTATAGCCATATTTTGCATGTAGACCAGAAACAAGATCAAACGGGAAACCAGATACAGAAAGGTGACCCTTGGAACAATGATTTAAGCAAATACAGAGAACAAGCAAACTTGAGATAGCTGATAGCTTCAGCTCTCTTCCTTCTCCCCTCTGACTACTTTACCAATTGACTGGAAATAAACACTCACATCAACTTAACCTCCAGCCTATGATACAGGGGACCAGACGAACAGTGAATGGAAGCTTATGTGCATGCCTGGTAATTTTTTTTTAATGTTTGTTTTGAGAGAGAAGGAGAGAGACAGAGCATGAGCAGGGGAGGGGCAGACAGAGATGGATACAGAATTTGAAGCAGATTCCAGGCTCTGGGCTGTCAGCACAGAGTCCGACACAGGGCTTGAACTTATGAACCACTAGATCATGCCCTGAGCCAAAGTTGGAAGCTTACCCGACTGAAACACCCAGTTACTCCAATGCCTGTAAATTTTTAATTGGAGGAATGGGGTGGGGCATTGGAGAAGGGGAGAGCCATCTTTTTTTTTTTTTTTAATTTTGCAAAAACATCTTGTCATAGTCCTGGCAGAAGGCATAAATCACATAAATCAGCATAAAAGAAAGACAGCTGGACAGGGACAGAAAGAAAGAGAACACTCCCAAGAGTGGAATACAAATATTCCCTTTCTGGCTCCATGGTCAGTGACTAGGTTGGTAACTAGAAATCTGCATGGTGAAGTTTTTATACCACAAACAGGCAAATGCTATATATCAGGTCTTTCCCTTCTACCCTTTGGAGAACCCCTTGTTAAATATTTACCACCACTGGGTTAAAAGCAAGCTTTAAGAGGAAGATGAGGTCTAAAATTTATTAAGCACCTTTGGTGTGGTCCTTGACACCCATGCAAACTTGTGATATAGTTATTATCACCCAACTTTGAAGAATAAGTAGCTGAGAGTCATAAGAAGTTAAATTATTTGCTCACGGTCCCACCCAGTGAGAAAGAGGCAGAGATTGGACTCAAACCCAGCTTTGTCTAGCTGACTCCAAAGCCCACGGTCTTTCCACTGCACTATGTGGTTTTGCTAAAATCCAAAGTCCGTGATTCTGAGATGGCTCACTGACAGCACTTGCTTATCACATTAATTCTCCTTAGCATTTTTATTTCCCCCAGTGACATTCAGGCATCTGAAAGGCCACTGTAGCACTTCCAGCACATTCATCAGGCTTGCTCCCATGGCTCCAAAGTCAGCCTCCCTATTAAGATCCTTCTTCAAAGAAACCATCCCAGAGTCAAGCAAATCAGAGTTCAGTAACTCTAAATTTTCTGACATTGGGAAGATATATTACTACACTCGGGTGACTGTAATGTTTAGAACAGCTTTGGAAGAGTATTGTATCAATTATATTATCCCTCTGGGAGCTCTATTAACATTAAAATGTCTTATGAGACTAGCTAAAGACTTGAACAAAGAAAACCTCTCCTATGAAAGCTTCCTCATATTTTATAGTTAGTTGTAAGGAAGAAAAAAATCTACCTTGCCTCTCCCTTTGCACATGACACTAGGATAGATGACTCTTCTTGGACTACTTTAATCAAATTATCTCAGAAAATTAGGGCCCATCTCAAATTACCTCAGACCAAAAGCAATGTTTTGTAGAGGTGATGTGAACCAGAATGGATAGGAATTACACATACCTGAGTTTGAATTTTGGCTCTCCTACTTAGAATCATCAACAAAGCAATAATTATTGTAGTTTGGATTAACTGAGCAGTTATTATGGGCCAGGGGCTTTATATAGTCTATTTTGTCTAATTCCCACATCAATGGACCAAAGTGAATATTATTCTTTCTTTAAACATGGAGAACAAAGGTGAAAAGAAGCTAAGTGAAGTTAGCCATCCCAGACAGGTAGTGCGAAAGGTAACTTCACATCCTTGTCTAATCTTCTCCCTTATGTGTGGGCTTGAACTAATGACTTGCTACTAGTGAACAGAACACAGCAAATGAGATGGACTGTCTCTTTCAAGATTAGATTATAAAAGGACTGACTTCCATCTTGGGTATACTCTGTTTTGCTTGCTCACTTTGATGGAGCCAGCTGCCATGTTGTAAGCCATCCTATGAAGAAACCCTTATGGCAAGTAACAGAAGGAAGCTTCTGGTCAACATCCCATGAGGATCCTGACAATGTCTTTTGAGTGAGCTTGGTAGAGGATCTCACCTCCACTGGACCCTGTGATGACTATGGCCTTGGCCAACACCTCGACTGTAGTCTAATGATAGACCTTAAGCGCTGCCAGGATTCCTGAGTCACAAAAATTGTGAGCTAATAAATGTGTGTTATCGTAAACTGCGAAGTTAAGGGGTAATTTGTTGTGCACCAGGAGATAATTAGTATAGGTGGTAAGATATAGAGATGAGGTTTAAATCCAAAATCCCAATTTCAAAGCATAAGCCCCTTTCCTTTTTTCTGATTTCTTAAAAGCCATGTGGACTTTGGGAAAATTACTAAAACCCTCTGAAACTCATTATTTACGTGAATACATTAGGGATGATACCCATACCACAGTATTGTGGGGCAGCTTAAATGAGATAATGTATGTAATGTCTTTGCCTCTCTGTCAGTTGAAATATAGAAGTGGAAAAAACAGTGAAAGGTGACCAGAGGAAAATGTCTTAATAATGCCACGCAGTATATGATGATGGGGAGCCTAAAACATAGTGACAGCACAGTCTTCAGGCCAGCAAAAGCACAGTGCAGGCAGCACACAATAGTTACATGACCTGAGTCCAGCCATTTCCCATCCTGGATCCTGGTTCCCATGGATGCTGTGATAATAATGTACACCTTACAGGAGTGTCCTGTGGACTCAATGAGATTGTGTTTCCAGAATAACTGGGACAGGACCTGGCATAGAATGGACACTCCACTGATACTAGCCATTTTTACATTATTTTCCTAATTTGCATGATTTTTACTAATAATGATGGCATCTCAGGGATCTGTGTGTAGGTAAGTAAAATTTCTGGATCAGAGCCTTTTCAGTAATCCTTGTCACTTGTCAGTTCCTCTTCATTCCTTAGAAACATCAGATAAGTCTAAGCATCTATACGTTGGCTCTCTATCTCAATCTCTTTTCCCTTCTCTATTTATGAGATCTTATAGCAGAAGTATAACCAATAGTTAAGCCCTAAAGCAAAGAAAGCCTCCATCTAAAATGTGGGCTCGATTTCCTATTCAGAGCTTCTTCTGAGGGATTAATCATCAGATATCTGGCCTTCTGCTAACAAAGATAGGAGCTACTGATGTCTCCACGGAAAATATATATAGCAGACAGTAGGTGCTCACAAAGACCTACTTGAATCTTCAAGAGTAACAGGAGAAACAATATCGAGCCTGTTTATTTTCATGTCCCCGGTGTCTAACAAAGGGCCTCACTGAGAGTAGGTACTCAAATGTTTGCCAAATTAATGAAAGAACTGAAAAAAAATGGTGGCTTTTTACCTTTCCTAGACAATGCCAGCTTGGTTTTCTAAAAGTGTGTTCATCAAAAACTTGGTTTATAGAATTTGTTAATGTACCCGATATATGTGGCAATTTCACTTTTGTGTTTTGCTTTTCCTGTGGTCTTCTCTTATATCCTGGCAAATCAGGTTGAAATACACAAGAGTTTGCTTCCCATATACAGATTCAGGATCTACTCCGTTTCCTATGAAAATGAACTAAAAGAAGGTAAAAAGGTGAAAAGCAATAATGGCCATTATGTTTATTTTGTTTAGCCAAGTGTGGGGGTTTACTCAGATGCTGAAGCCACATGGGACTGTGTTAACCATGATTCATTCCTACAGCCACCCAGGACTGTCTCACTGGAGATATGGGCTTGTGCCTAGTCACCTTTTTTTAAACCTCAAAAGTAATTCGGACATATTTAAAGATATAGAAGGTCATATAGTTAATCTGACACTAACTAGCCCTATAAGTTTATGTAAATCGCCACAGCCCTCTAGCCTCAAGGAAGTTGATGAGTAAAACCACTGACATTGAATTTTATACCCTTCCAAATCAACAGACACAAAGAACGTGCACAGATGATATAGGAATATTTATTTTGTAAAGGTCACAGTTTCACTGATTATCCCTGTTTTTTATGCATTTGCCCAACGGGATTGGGATGCTCAAAAGTTAAGGAAAGAAAAGATTTATTCAGTTAGAAAAATCAGCAAGATGTGAACCACATTTTAGAATTAGAAACAGCAGTTGTATTAAAAGGAAAAAAAAAAACCACACTCCTGTCTTACAATTTAACAAGTGTGTGTATATATATGTGTGTACACATGTGCTCAAGTCCTTGGCCTCCTCTAACTGGCAGAGTAAACTCAAATCACTTCACCGTTGAGAGCCTCAGTTTCACGATCTGTCAAATGGACAAAACCATTCTGACCTCACGCTGGCCCAGAGGTAAAGTTTCAGGGAAATATTTAAAGGAAACATCAAAGTACCCAACATAGCTCCAGGCAGATAGCAGGCTAGCAGTAAAAGTTTGTTAAATCTCCATATGAATGGGAATGGCTAGCCACAAATGAAGTCTAATTAGAAAAGAATTACATAAACCAAAGCTTTGAATGCTTAATGGTGAAAATAAAAACATTTTTTTCTCTCTATTCTATTTTCTGTTTAACACTGGGCATATTGGCACAATTAAGGGCCAGGACTCTGTGAAAGCTACTGCTGTAGAAACAGAGGCAGATTTATTATTATTAGTAGTAGTAGTAGTAGTAACAATGGTTTTTAAAAAGTTATTGCATTCACAATGTTCATTTTGACTTAAACTCCAATTCTCTGGGTTTTGCTAAGAAAAACATATGAAAAATGTCTACCTCTTTAGAGACAATTTTAACTTTACAGAATACTTTAATATCCTCCATAGTTAGCCCACCTAGCCTCAGAAGACTCAGATAAATGATGGATTTACAATCATTTTCTCAGGTCTCTCTGACTGCTGGCTTCATTCCTCAAGAGCAGCTGATTCCATTTCCTAGAAGACAGAGCAACGACAGGCTAGCTAGGTGGTGAGGCTCCTAGGCTCTGCATCATTCAGAGTTCAAGTTTCTCTTGTGAGCTCCTCTTGCTCCAGCACCGCATAACCACTGGTGTGCCACATGGGTCTAAGGATTCTATTCTTCTCTCCTTCCACACTTTGTTAAAGTGACGGTTTTCGCAACCTCTCATATGCTCGTTTTCTGAGTCACCATCCTAGTTCTGCCATCTCCCCAGCAGGATGGACACTTGTGCCACTATGTCCTATCATGTACTAAATCAAGGCAGTTTATCTTTTTCCTCACTAACCCTGGTTCCTGCTCTCCAAGGATGGCACCATCATCTACCCAGGGAACATGAGTCAGAAACCTGGGAAGATACCTAAACTCATCTTTCACCCTCCCCTCCTCCCAAATCCAAGGCTTAGTGATCTTATCTTCCAATTCTTCATGAATCAGACCCATCCCCTTCTTGTGTACTGTCAACTGTCCTGGTTGAGGCTCACAACATCTTGTACCTACCCTATTGCATGCATTCCTGAAATGTCTTCCATCTCCTAGGGTTGTCCTCCTCCAATCCATTCTCCTCATGACAGCAATAGTGATATTTCTAAAAGGTAAGTCTGACCATGTCACTCTGCTACCTATGATTGCTCTACACTCCTTTCAAGGTTGGAGGGAATGTAACTTGGCATCTTAGACCTTGTATGTATTCCTACCAGATTCTCCAGCCTTAGTTTCTTTTTTCTTTTAATTTTTTTTTCAAATAGTTTATTGTCAAATTAGTTTCCACATAACACCCAGTGCTCATCCCCACGAGTGCCCTCCTCCATGCCCCTCCCCCCCTCCCCCCCACATCCATCAGTCCTCAGTTTTTGTCAGCATTCAAGAGTCTCTCATGGTTTGCCTCTCTCCCTTTCCCCCACCATTTCTGCCCTTCTTCTCCCCCTTGCTCCTCTGTCAAGTTCCTCCTAATCCTCCTATACGTGCAAACATATGATATTTGTCCTTCTCTGCCTGACTTACTAGAAGAGGAAAATATACTCCATGTAGAGTAACATCAGGCAAAATGGCCTACCATTATGAAATAGCAGGAATTAGAGATTATTTCGCTCAGCATAAGTCAGGCAGCCTTAGATTCTTCTACTCTCTTTATTACAATAACGCTCAAGCAATGCTTGTCTCCTTAAGAGTAGCTTTCTCTCTAATTCCTGCTATTTCATAATGGTAGGCCATTTTGCCTGATGTTACTCTACATGGAGTATATTTTCCTCTTCTAGTAAGTCAGGCAGAGAAGGACAAATATCATATGTTTGCACGTATAGGAGGATTAGGAGGAACTTGACAGAGGAGCAAGGGGGAGAAGAAGGGCAGAAATGGTGGGGGAAAGGGAGAGAGGCAAACCATGAGAGACTCTTGNGCAAGAACAAACTTTTTTCTGAACTAGTCTGAGATCCTTTTGAGAGCGGAGGACTAAGCAGCATAATGCGATTTTTAAGAATATGGGATTTGACTAGATGCGATGTGGTATCCTGGATTGGATCCTGAAAGAATTTTCATGGAAAATTGGTTGAAATTCAAATAATGTCTGTAGCTTAATTAATAGTATTGCACTGCCTGCAGTGTTTATATTTTGACAAATGTGCCATGGTAATGTAAGATGCTAACTAACAATGAGAGCAACTGAGTAAGAGGTGTACAGGAACTTTCTGGACAATTTTTGCATATTTTCTGTAAATTCAAACTTACTATAAAATTTTTTTAAAGTTTATTTTAAAAAAAAGAATATGGGCTCTGAATCTAGAACCGTGGGGCTGGAATCCTGTCTGTACTAGTTACTAGCCAGTAGACAAACTACCTACCCTTTGAGCCTTAGTTTATCTTTTAAGAGGTGCTAATAACACTGAACTCAATGAATGATTATCAGAATTAAATGAGGTGAGTCCTTAAGGATGAGAAGGAGCTGGCCATGCAAAGACTTGGAGAATGCCTACTTCAGGGAGAGAGAATTGCAAGTACAAAGGTCCAGCTGATGAAACACTGGGCACTGAATAATTTACAGCCAATAACCCCATCCCTCCTCCAGCATTCACTCAGTCTAAAATTATAGTTTCTAAGAGAAAATAGTTAAAACCCCAGAATTAACACATGCTGCTTTGTAGAATCTTATTAGCTGTAATCTGCTTCATTTCTTCTGTCCCATTTGGATTCTTTCCATACTCTACTATCACACTAAAGCCTTGGGTAAAACTTTAAACCTCTCAAAAGTGGTGAAAGGGCTACATTGGCAAGGCCCCAATGGATGAGTGTAAATGCTGAGCACTCTGGCAAGAGCAGCTCAATGAGGGCATTATCCAAAATGGCGTGCCTCTGAATGAACATTGCAAAATACATGGACTCAGGGAATGCAGACTTCTTGTCAAATTTGACAGCAGGTTTACTTCAGCATGAGATGCATTTGCCAAATGAGCAGAGACTCAAAGATCACACTGGTTTTAAAAATGATTTTTGCTTTATAGCAGAAAAATAAAATGATTTATGAGTTTGTCAGGGAACGGATGTTGCCTTTTGAAAAAAAAAAATCTTCCCTGTTCCAAAGTGTCATGAATTGCAAATGAACCAATGGATGATGTATATGTGTATGTGTGTACGTGTGTACGCACACATGTATCTTAGTGCTTGTCCTCTCTCTTCCTTGCCTCCGTGGTTTGGAAGCCAACTCTACCGTGTGCCTTCACTGATGCTGCAAGCAAATTGTAATTATAATGCCGAACAGTCATTTCCAAGACAAACCAAATCTGTGTTCCATTAAAGTCATGGAATAGTTAAACATTTTTTTTTTTTTATTCCCAGCCATAATAAAAAGCAGGCTCCCCATTCAATGCGATGCTCCAGAAGTCAGAGGATTCCACATGGTCCCCTCTGTGATATTTGGAAACAGATTCTGATGGTGTCCCAGGCATATCAGCAGGAGGTCAGTTTAACTTATGGTTTATCTTGCTCGCTGTGGTTTGGACAGCGACTGCATGGAAGTCCTGAAATGGTAATCGATTTCCTCTCTGCGATGCTAAGCCTGCCTGCCAACTACTAACCATATTCCCTCAGTGTGTCCTTTCGAGATTTTAGATGGAATCACAGGAATGAGAACTATACCTTCTGTGGAACTAGGGATGAGAAAATGCTACACGTCAGGAGTTGTCTCAAAAGGAAAAAATAAAGATCGAATCTTTCTATTCATCAGTTTGCAAGAATCATTATGAGAATACATTTTTGTAAAACTGTCTTTAAAATGAAATCTCCTTCTATAACTCACCAGTTATTTTATCCCAAGCCCCTAAATTTATTTGTATTCAGGATGCATTTTAAAGATAAAAGTAACTCTTTTAAAGAATATTTGGATTAAAAACAATGTTCCAACACCCACCAACAACCATTCTACAGAAAGTCCCGCTTACATGCATTTTCTGTATTCTCAACATTTTGCAACCATGATGAAAATTACCAATAGATTTAAAATTTTAATTTAAAAAGGTCATAAATTCCAGCCAGTTCTTTACTTAGCAGAACCACATTATACCTCTAAACAGAGTGAAAGATCCTGCTCTGTTTTGGCCTCTAAAGACCTCCCGAAGTTTCTAATAAGCTCAGCTATGCATTCAAACAGTGGGTTTCAAATTCTAAGAGTGACTCACATAGAGATATACATTTACATTGTAAACCAGTACACACAAAAACTTACAATTCATGGAACAATACTCCCCCTTGCCATCTTCAGTCCACGCTGACATTTTCTTTTCTGTTCCATCCCATTCCACTGCACTTTTAAGATGCTGGTCACAACCCACTAAACTGATTTTCCTACACATCAATGGGAAAAGGCATGCAGTTTCAAAACACAAATTCTCCAATTTAAAGGAATATTTCTCCTCCTCCTCCTCCTCCTGCTCCTTTGTCAGTATTTTACCCAGAAGTTTCATGCATTTTGTAGCCTTACGGATCTTCAGGATATCTAAGTTACCATGTTGACTCTTGGCATTTATAAATAGTCTCTTTATCTTCATCTCTAAAATGAGGATAAAGATAAATAGTATTGATAAGACAGGATTATTGGAGGAATTAAATGAGATCATGTACATAATGCACGTAGCTCAGACCCTGGCACATAGAATGTTCCCAATAAATGGTAATGGATCCCTGTGGCAGACTCCCACTTCTAATCTCATGCTTTTTGCTCCATGAGATATATCCCTAGATATGATCAAAAGAGGAGAAATTAGTAGAATAAGCCTTCTAGATCCCCACTTGGTAGTTTCTATTGAATAACAGCCTTACCTGTTTTGTGCTCCAAATGGGGTATGGGCCTGTGACTGTCAGAAACTACTGAGCTCCCTTCACCATTCTAAATAATGTCCATTACATCTTAACATGGAATAATTACACAGTGTATCCTAAGAGAAGTTTGACCAGTCATTAAAGAATTCTAATTAATGGCCAAAAGCTGTGCTTTTGAGTTATTTAAATTCACCTCCTACACCACAGAGGAACATGTCCCTGCTGTGTGGGCCTTGGCAGGATGCTCTACAGAGATTTTCTCTTCTATTTCTCACTTCCTTTCTCACTACCATCCTTCCTTTCATGACCTTCTCTATCAGCTGCTTCTTCCCATCCCCCCTTCTTAGAATGTGATGAAATGGTCCCAACATCTATGTTTCCTTTTTATGTCTTTCAAACTCTGCAATTCTTTGGCCACTCAGTTCCTGCTGGATCAACAGATGGAGAGAAGATGGTGGTTGGGTGTGAGGGATGTTTTCATTTTGGTCTGTGGCTCTTTTTTCTCCAAATTCCTTTCTGTTAAATACAATACGTAACCATGAGGGTTGAATTTCTTCTGTAAACCACCTTGTCTAGTTGACATGAGCCTTGGATGGTCCTTCTATTAACATGTCTTTTACTATATTCCTTAAGAAATTGTAATCCTGGCTTTAGAATGCTAAAGGCCTTGGGCACCTGACTGGCTCAGTCAGTTAAGAATCCAGCTTTGGCTCAGGTCATGATTTCATGGTTCACGAGTTTGAGCCCTCCACTGGGCTCTCTGCTGTCAGCACAGAGTCTGCTTCATATCCTCTGTCCACCTTTCTCTGCCACTCTTCTNAATTAAAAAAAAAAAAAAAGAATGCTAAAGGCCTATCTGCTCCTTTCCTTCTCTGAGCTGCATTGGAAGAGCAGTAACATTAATGAACACACCTCTGTCTCAGCCATCCAGATAAATGATGTACCCAAAGAATTCCCCTGTGCCTTATTAATGCCTCCTGGGAAGACTGAAAGTTTCTCAATAGGACTTCCAAGGTATTTTATGACTTAGCTCTCACCTAACATTCCGTCCTTATCTCCTGTCATGGTTGTTCTCCTCATCTACCATTTATTCTTTCGGTCTCTCCATCTCTGCCATATGGAACAATTTACCATTCTCCCAATTTTCCAGATTTTCTCCATGCCTTTGTCCAGGCTGTCTTCCTCCAGAGAACACTTTCCACCCCTACCCCACCACTTCATCTGACCACTGTTTATTCACTCCTCAAAATTCCACCCATATTGTAGCCCTTCCTTCCCTGACTCCCCATGCTGTACTAGGTCTCCCCCATCATGCCATGTACTTCTCTTCACTACAGCACTTACACACTCTATAACTAGCTGTCTCTTCCAATATTGAACGCTGCTTTTAATTTCATTTCTATATTTTCAGAAATAAAGGCAAAATGGGTATTTAATGGGCATTGTTTGTAGACTTAGTTAACTTATTAATTAACTCAAGTCCAGCCTCTTGTGCTGCTTCAAAGCTGAATTACTTGAATTCTCTAGAACCACTTGAATTCTCTAGAAAAAAGGGATGTTCCTTTCTACTACCCCATGAAACTTGCTTGGTCTTCCTTTGTCTAGTAGTCAGCCTCCGGCCCCATCTGGAAAGGTTTCTTTCAGTGCTTCGGTGTGGTTTGATTTTGGATGGATGTGTGTGTGCGTGCATGCATATGTGTGTGTATGTGTGATGTAGCAGCTTATCTCATCTTCTATTTGCTTTTAGATTCCTCACTTTGAGCTCATGTCCAAACAGTCAACTTACTGCCTCCTGAATTATTTATTGACATTTGAGGCAATGGAATGTGGTCCAGATGGAGATTTCTATCTAATGGAGAAAGTGCTTCCTCACAAACTAGATGAGTGTTCCAAAACTGGAGCCTATGGAGGGTGCAGAATTCCTCAGGTGTCAGGGAGATTGCCTCACTGTCAGTCAACAAATGGGGTCAGACTCACAGACAATGCATTCATTCACCAGTCACTGAGTTCCAGCACCTTCTTCCTCTGCCATGCTTGCAGGCACTGTCCTGCAAGGATGGTCAGACTTAGGTCTTGGCATCAAAGAGCTCAAAGTCTGCTGAAGTGAAGAAGGGTGAGTAGATTAGTAGAATGGGCTGTGATAAAGGTTTGTGTAAAAGTAGGTAAGACAGAATAGAGACTAATAAAGAAGGTTTAACAAGACTGATGTAGGGAGAACAGAAATCACCAGATCCATAAAAAAGCAAATACTTTCCTAGATATGTCTTATGAAAGCAATTTGGGGATATCCAAAGTTGATGAGGACCCCAAATTCTGTTCCTATTGGTTTGAATGCCATTTGAAGTAAGACTCTTTGCTATGTTCTGGGGAATCAGAGAAGACAGCTGCATAGGTGGTGAAGGAAGAAGTTAGCATAAAGGCATGAGTGTATAGAGAAGAGACTGACACTTGGGAGCCTTCCTTCTTCACTCATGTTGAAGCAGGATAAAGGGAGATAAGCAGAATTCAACTTCATCATTTTGGAGCAGTAGCTAGAAACCATAAACCCTATCACCTGGCCTTCCCACTTTGACCATGAAAAAGTGGCAAATAGAATGGTGAAGATGAGCAAGATGACTGCCAAATTCGCTGCCATGTAGTTACACTATAGTGAGACCACTGGCTGACTCCAGTGATGATTAAAGAGAAATGTCAAAAAGTAAAAAGTCAAGATGAAATGATCTATGCTTTTGATAGCCCTGCAGGTGTCCAGGGGTTCCGAAGTTGTCATTGACCTTGCTATTATCTCCTAAAGAGTCTCTAAACCTGGCTAAGTGAACCTTGGCCATAGGCCCTCTCTGTTCCTCTTTTTTCTTTGATATGTGGCCTTTTCTTGTGATCATTTATATGACAACTGCTAAATTGATTTGCAGGTTACCTGAGCTGTGTGCAACCCCTCACCACACATATGTGTAACTTAAACCCAAAAAGGGGGAGGGACTTTCCCAAGACCACACAGTTAGGGGCAGGCTTTGTCCTCACAACTACATTGCCTTGTCTTTTATGCCCAGCCTTCATTTTGGGAGATCTACTCTACCTCTTTAGTATATTTGTCTCAAAAATGGCAGAAGAGAGGGGTTAATACCTTGCGTATGATTATGCAGATAATAAATAATGAAAGAAAGCAATTAAGCCAGGAATGTTTGATTCTATTTTTTTTTTTCTGTTCTATTATTTTGGGAGAACAAACCAGTGCTAAGGACCACTCATGTCTCCTGAGGAAAACTCATCTCTCAAGTACCCTGAAGTATCCTTAAACATCTTGACATGTCCTTTAAACATGATTTGTAGCAAACTTTACTCTTGAGAAAACAGGATCTTGAGAAAAAGATCCCCATGGATCTTTGTCTTGCCCATTCTTCAAAGGGTTTTATGTGACTAGATTGCATATATACGGCTGGAGTGCCTTAGGGGAAGTACTTGAACTGCTGCAGTGACTTCCACTGTCTGTATTGCATCCAGTGCCTCACTTGTTCACATAGCTGGGAAGATTTGTCACATGTTTATGCTATTTTGACAGTAGCTGGACTGAAATAATCCAGAGGCAAGCAATACTGCTTCTCTCTAACTGGCATAGCCATGGAGCAGGGAGGTTCATGATTAGTCATTAAATGACTGGAAAAATCAGCTTGGATGCCTCTCTTGACAGAGGCATGGAGCAAGGCCATAAGAGAATCTTGTGTGAATGGCCACAAGGTCATAGGAAAGCAGAGGCTGTTATCATTGATACATTCCAGGTACCGGTGAACTATTTCATGCAGTGCCTGAAGAAGAAGGAACTTGGAAGTTCATCTAATCCTAAACACCTCTGAATTGAAGGAGACTAAGGGCTGAAGAGGGTCTTCTCTCGTGATTATAAAAAACAGACAGAACTTAGAACTTTCCTTAGCCAAAGTTTGAGTCTCTGGTTTAAGCATTTTTTCAGGCTAAGTACAGGTGAGGTGAAATTGTTATTTACACAAAGAAGTAACCGAGACAATAATTTGATAAATTGTGCCCTCACAGGGTTTGCATGCAGTTCTCCTGACTCAGGGATTCAGATACTGTTAACTACCTAATTCAACTGCCATCCCCTACCTCTTTCCTGGTGAACAAAACTCTGATTTTATTCATGTGGCCATGTGCACAGGTCCAGATAATCAATCATAATTGGTATGATCCAATCATGACAATCCTGTTTCATTTCATCAATGATTTACTCAAAGTTGAGCAGACAACCCAGTTCTGGCCAACGAGACATAAAAAGAAGTCACTCGGTCCTTCATGACTCAGAGCTGCAGCACCTATCTTGTGACCACAAAAGGAGACACTGCATACAAACTGAGAAGGGTAGAGACAAAGGACCAAAGGAACTAGAGTCCTAGATAGACTAACTTAGCTGGCAACCAAATCTGGGTCCTCATATCTCTAGGTATCATGCTAATCCAACAGCAAATGGTCTTATACTTTGAGCCATTAATATTGTCACTTGCAGCTTCCCTTATTTTAAATATATATATAAAGAAAGTTTCCAATGATGGCTAAAACCTTGCAAGCTAATGTATTCATTAATGGACTAGTACATTCCCCAAAAGCAGAGATTGTTAGGACTTTCGTTCTTATATTTCCAAGGACTAGGTCAGGGTCTGCCATTGTGTGGATACTCACTAAATGCGTGAAGCATAAATACATATAAACCTACATAGACAAATAAATTGCAGAGTAAAGTTTGGATGGACATGACTAAACTTGAAAATTTAGCTTCTTAAAACATTTTTTTTAACATTTATTTATTATTGAGAGACAGAGCATACGTCGGGGAGGGGCATGGAGGGGGAAGACACAGAATCCGAAGCAGGCTCCAGGCTCTGAGCTGTCAGCACAGAGCCGGACGCTGGTGGAACTCAAAAACCACGAGACGAGGACCTGAGCCAAAGCCTGACGCTCAACCAACTGAGCTACCCAGGCACCCCGAAAATTTAGCATTTTTTGAGAACCTAACAGAAATCAGCCCTTATCATGGTGGATTTTCCCAAACCAGTATGGTATCAAGGACAAGATGGTATGAGCACCCTGGGTGCAGGCAGTAAGGGGTGCATTGTCTGTGAGGTATTTTAAAACAATACTGCAAACTGGTCTGCTCTTTATTATCACCATGAGCCAGAAATTCTAAACAGTGTCTGTGATACAATACTCCTCCCTAAGAAAAATGTTTGTTAGTCTAAATTCTAAACAATTGTTGTAGTTACTTTTGAGCTTTAATAATATATACGTAAGCTTTAAATTAACACTGTTTTGTTACTTATCCTTCAATAAACATATTCTACACAGAAGTTAATTCAGAGAACTCCCAGCTATACCAGCAGCACCCAATAGGATATGGGCATTCATGTTAAGATTATGTTTGTGACAGTTTAGAACAGTTTCACATCCCTAGCACTTGTGGTCTTACCTATCCTTATATTTAAATGGATGATTCTGAATGAACATCAAAAACATAGTGATTGAAATTGATGAAGAAACAAAACCAAAGTTCTCACATATTTGACATTCTGGGTGACCAGTTGGGAGAATTATTTTGCATGAACACTTAAAACAGAGTGAAGGTACAGGATGTTATATTATTGGCTAGTAAGTGCAAATTTGAGCTCATAAATGAAATATTGTTCTGAATTTGAATTTTTCTGGTGTGAATTTTTAGATGAGGCTAATTAAACACCAAAAATACTACTTACAAAGAGCCAGAATCAATGGCTCTGATCAATGTACCTTAAAACACCATGCTTTAAAATTAGTCCCTGAAGCTGAGCACAAAGCAATTGTGGAAAAGGTCATTAAGTATACAAGGAAATTTATATTTTGCATAAGAAAAAGAGTGAAACTTCAAGGAAGAATGCAGAAAAAGCAATAAAAGATGTTGGTTTGACCTTGGAAGGACAAATCAAAAGGACAAAAAAAAGTTTGACTGCCTCAATCGTTTTCTCATGGAACTTGTTCTAAACCATCTGATTGAATAATGAGTTGACATTGAATAATGTCAATATTAGTTATTATGTAGTCATTTTCTCTAACTTTTGCAGAAGATTTTATAAAACATAAGATGTTTTTGATAAATTTTCTGGTAATTTTAGTGGTATTTTCTTTTTTAATTTCATAGGAGATTTTAAAAGTGGTTGTATTGAATCCAAAGATACATAATCTGTGTAGCAATTTCTGGAATTTATTGTGAAATGGGGTTTTTATGAATCTGCCAAACTTATTCTATGTATAATATTTTCTTAACTATTTGTATACCTATTGGTTCTTATGAAAGACAATTTTGAAATTAAATTAAAATAAAGAAATCTTGATCAACTATGAGAGAACATAGGTGGATCAGTTGGCTATACTGTCTATGGAATGTAAACTGACAAGACCAAATTTGACAAAGTCAAATGCAGACATATCTGCACAAGATAAAAAAAAACAGAAACTTTATTATTATGTAAATGCAGGTGTAAGCTTTTTCCCTTAAAATACATTAATATGGTTTAAAAATATTAATCCTTCAATTTTTTTTCCTTTTTTAGAATATATTTTTATTGGCATGATTCTGTGTGTGCGCATGTTCGCGTATGTGCGTGTTCAGAGAAAAAAATCTACTGTCCGTATTTCTTTTCTTGCTGCTATTATTATTCATATAGTTTATGATTATTACTGAAGATCATTTGGTTGCTTAGAGTGGGGGGGTGTTCAAAAACTCTGTCTTTATGTGTCAGATGTGCTAGGCTCACTGCTTTTCAGCAGCTGTATTTTACAAACGAGAAAACCAAACGCAGCAGAATTAAATGCACAAGGCTCCAAATTTAAGAACTATCATGAAGATAGTTCTTCATGAGGATTCAGATGACTGCAATCTGTAGAGCCTACATAGCTCACCATTTCAGCCCATGGTTGAGTGCAGTGTGGGGTAAAGTTAACTGTAGGCTGACAGAGGGAACATTGTGGTCAACTTCACGTGTATTCATAACTTTTACTTGAATATAAGTCAATCCCATTCTAAAGCCTTTCACCCAGGGTCCTTTGCTTCACCCAAACAAATTTTTCCACTAAAAAATAAATATCAACTGTGAAACTGCCTATTTATGTAAGCAAAAACATTATCTAATCCTCATTTATTATGATTCATACATATACAATGTACTTGATTATACTTTTTGGTAATGTTACGTTTCTAGTAAAGTTTATTAAAAACAGAACTCTTTAAGAGATGCAAAGGGAATCACTGTGAAAATCTACAATAAACCCCATACTCCCAGCCTCATTCCTCTAGTTAATGTCGTTCTTGAAGATATACACAGGAAAGGCATATGGGGCCCTTTCTCAGTTGTGTTATACTATATTCAGTTTCCATGGGAATACATACTCAGGAGATGAAATCACGAAGTACTCTAGAAGGTGCTAATATCTCAATGGAGCATAATAGCCTGCTGAAAGTATCTACATTCACATAAAATGTGGCAAAGGAGAACAATGGAAATTTGGAGGAGGAGAGAGAATGAGCATCTGATATGGCAGACTGAGTTGATACTAATGCCACGCCACACTAGGCTTAAAGCTGTATTTAATATTTAATAACTGTGAATCACATGTAATATTAAAGCACCATTGCCTGCAATTTAATTTGGTCAGGGTCAGAAATACCCTTTGAATATTCAAGTTTCTTTCTTTCTTTCTTTCAATCCTTCTTCCTGAATCCAGTAGAATTTCAACCCAATGCATTTTTTTCACAATGTTTTCTATCATTGTCAGTATTTTCCGTCTATAAATTCTGTGTTAGTTTTCATGATGTAAGTACCAGGTGATTTACAAAGATCATTATATTTTAGAATACAATTATAATGTAGAAATCACTTTCTTTTCTATTTTGCTGCTGACGAAATTGAGAGAGACGTCAATGTAGCTCATAAGCAGAATAAGGACTTGAACCCTGGTCCCTCTGATGCTACACCCCACTTCCTTGATGTTGTGCTGCATGAGTCTCTAGATTCATCTATTTCAGAGTTGGTAGCTTATAAACATCCTATGAAATGAGACAGTTTCTTGTAGGTATAATAGGAATTCTAGTTCAGCTTCAAGCTATGCCAGTATAGCCAATCAGTCAGGAAGAAAGTACATTAAGAGTTTTCTCTATGAGTCAGAGGTCATGAACAATTTGGCTAAAAAGACAGAAAGTTCAGAATATGTGTATCTAAAGGGAAGGCACAAGAGGAGGGGAGAATACCACAGAGAAGGTATCTCAGAATGTTCCCTGATGGGCCCCAGGAACTCATGTCTAAGCCCAACGGAGAGACACTGGGACACCAGCTGAAGGAGTTCTTCTCATGAAGGGCTCTGATACATGAGTACTGGCGAGGCTGGCCAGAGTACAAACTGTAGAGCTGGACAATGCACCCTGACCTAGCACCACACAGAACATGATATATGGTTTTGGGGATCTAGTTAATGTCATTCTTGAAGACATACACAGGAAAGGCATATGAGGCCCTTTCTCAGTTGTGTTATACTATATGCAGTATGGGGTCAATTATCTGCAATTAACAAATAGACTCAATAAAGTGTAATGCTTTGGAGTGTCTGGGTGGCTCAGTAGGTCAAGTATCCAGCTTTGGTTCAGGTCATGATATCACGGTTTGTGGGTTCAAACCCTGCATCCATCTCTGTGCTGACAGCTCACAGACTGAAGCCTGCTTCAGATTCTGTGTCTTCCTCTCTCTCTACCCTCGCCCCTCTCAAAAATACGTGAACATAAAAAATTGTTTTTAAAATAAAAAAAAATTAAAACATTAAAAAAAAAGTATAATGGCTGAAGCATAGAAGTGTTTCTTGTTTGCTTGCTTTTGGTTTTATTTATATTTTTGGGGTGTGTGTGTGTGTGTGTGTGTGTGCACGCATGCACATGCACTTACTCAGAAATAGTACAAGGTTGGCAGTTTAAGCTGGCAGAATGACTCTGGTCACAAGTCATTTGAAGATCTAGGCTCTTTTGCCTTCAATGTATAGTTTTCAACATTGTCTCAAGCACCACATCTAACTAGAGGATGGGAAAAGCAGAGAGAATCACCCAGGGGAAGTTCAATGAACCAGGCCTGAAAGTGATGCCCCTTACATCCACACATACACTCACATCTGCTATTTTGAATTTTTTAATGTTTTATTTATTTCTGGGAGAGAGAGAGAGACAGAATGAGAGAGAGAGCAGAGGAGGGTCAGAGAGAGGGAGCTACAGAATCTGAAACAGGCTCCAGGCTCTGAGCCAGCTGTCAGCACAGAGCCTGATGCGGGGCTGGAACCCACGAACCGTGAGATCATGACCTGAGCCGAAGTCGGACACATAACCGACTGAGCCACCCAGGAGCCCCACGTCTGCTATTTTGAAATCTGGTCAAATGGCCAAATCTAACTGTAGAAGAGCCTGGGAAGGGCAGGCTTGCTGGGTGCTCCCAAAGGGAAGGAATCAGGTTGGTGGCCATTTAACAGAGTCCAGAGAATGCAACCCCACTGGCATGGGCAGCTTTGGGAACACCAAGTAACAACTCAGATATCAGCATTCTCAAAAAGGACTCCAGTCCTTGCAGTGGGAAAACAACCTCTTGTGGCTTCATAATCATCCAGATAGGCCAGACTTTAGTGGAAATCCACTGATAAGAGCCAGAAAGAAGATGGCTGTTGTCCTGAGGTGACAGAGATATCTTTTCAGGGTTCACAAGAAAGGAAGCTGGGTAACCATAGTTACTGTAAGAATCAAAGATACCAAAAAGCTTAACTGCTAATTAAAAAAAATTTTTTTAATGTTTATTTTTGAGAGAGACAGAGAGTGTGAGCAGTTAACTGCTAATTTTTAAATATCTAGACAGTAAAAGAAGGAATAAAAAAGAAACAAAAGTTATTATTTTTTTTTATTGTAGCTAAGTTCTTACTTTTTTTTTTTAATAGTTTATTGTCAAATTAGTTTCCACATAACACTCAGTGCTCATCCCCACAAGTGTCCTCCTACATGCCCATCCCCCCCTCCCCCCACATCCATCAGTCCTCAGTTTTTGTCAGCATTCAAGAGTCTCTCATGGTTTGCTTCTCTCCCTTTCCCCCACCATTTCTGCCCTTCTTCTCCCCCTTGTTCCTCCGTCAAGTTCCTCCTAATCTTCCTATACGTGCAAACATATGATATTTGTCCTTCTCTGCCTGACTTATTTCGCTCAGCATAACACCCTGAAGGTCCATCCATGTTGCTACACATGGCCAGATTTCATTGTTTCTCATTGCCATGTAGTATTCCATGGTATAGATAAACCACATCTTCTTGATCCATTCATCTGTTGATGGACACTTAGGCTCTTTCCATGTTTTAGCTATTGTGGAGAGTGCTGCTATGAACATTGGGGTACACGTGCTCCTATGCCTCAGCATTTCTGTATCCCTTGGGTAAATTCCTAGCAGTGCTATTGCTGGGTCATAGGGGAGTTCTATTGTTAGAGAAACAAAAGTTATTAATAATCATTCTACTGGGAGATTAAAATTACTAAACATTTTGGTGTATAGCCTGCCAAAACCTCACTCGCTCACTATATGTCTATACTGTTTTTGTATGTATATGTATGTATGTAAAATATTCTTTTTAATGACATATACTTCTGTTTTCTGCGTTTTTCACTTAACCATTAAAGACTCTTGCTTTAAATAGATGATCATATATGATCAACTCAATTCTTCATAAATGGAATCTTGGTCTTTTTCATTTTATCTATATTATTTTTGCTTATAAAAATTACAATAAGAGTCCTTGTTCATATATCTTGAATCACTCATCTAATCATTTACATAGGAAAAATTCCCAGACAAAACAACTAATGTATCATACATCATCCATACCTACATACCTGGGTGCAAAACCCTTAGAGCATGCACACTTACATATCTGAAATGCATTCTCAAATTTCTCTCAAGAAAATCATACTCACTTTCCTTACAGGTATATGATCCCTATAGTTACAAACACCAGGTATCTTTATAATTTTTAACATCTGCCAACAAAAGCAAATGTGAAACTCTCATTTCTATTTTAAACTTTTTAACGTTTATTTATTTTTGAGAGAGAGAGAGAGACAGAGCATGAGTGAGGAAGGGGCAGAGAGAGAAGGAGACACAGATTTGGAAGCAGGCCCCAGGCTCTGAGCTGTCTGCACAGAGCCCGATGCAGGGCTCGAACCCATGGACCGTGAGATCATGACCTGAGCCAAAGATGGATGCTCAACCAACTGAGCCACCCAGGCGCCCCCCTTTTTATTTTAATTTGTATTTCTTTATTTATTAGTGTAGTATGACGTATGACATCTATTCAAGTGCTTATGGGCCATCTTGCATTTATTGTATTTGAAATCTGGTAGCTCAGTGCCCCCTCCCCCCATGCTATTTCTTTTCAGAAAATTTTTACTAGGCTAATATTTATTTTTGGATGAACATTAAAATAATTTTATTAAAAAAGTGTTTTTATCGAGATTGTGTTAAACCTATAGGTTTGTTCAGTGGATAATGGCATCATTATTCACACAAGAACCAAATGTAACTTTTCGTTTATTCTCCCCTTATAATAATATTTGATGGATTTTTATAGCTTCTCATATAAGTTCTGAACCTTTATTTTTTCAATTTATTCCTAAATATTTTATGTATTAAGTTGTATTTTGTATCAGAATATTCACCATTATATTTCCTACCTGCAACTTCTGGTTACATAAGAGTTTTGTAAATTCATTTTTAACCAGCTACATTATAGGTTTCTCTCTCTTTCTCTTTTATTTTAGTTTTTCTTTTCATAGCTAAGTTTTTAGTTAGTTTCTAGGGTGTTTTGAAATTAGAAATTTGACTTTTTTCTTAACTTATTTCTCTTATTTTCTTAACTACTGTGTGGCTTATTTTTCCAAAACAGTGTGAAATAATTGTGGTGGCAACAGCCATGTTTGACTTTAAAGGAAATGGCATTGTGTGTGAATGTATTTGTATGTGTGTGAATATGTATTCACACATGCTTATCATATGGAGGAACTAGCATCTTAATTCTGTTCATTCTAGACTTTTAACAAGGAACAATGGATAAGAATTGTTAAATGTCTTTCAAATATCTATCAAGAAAGTAATTCTTACAGCTAGGTTTTGCATTTGGCAGGGAGTTTCTGAGCAAAATATGGGAATAATTTTAGTATTGCATTGTATTTATATTGTATCATTGCCTATAATGGGTAAGGACAAATCTTTAGTAATGTAAAGTCACATCTCCAATAATCTCAAATTTAGCCGTATGTTATAAAAACAGCTTCAGTGTACCTTCTAAAAAATAAATGATGACATAAAAACTGTTTAAGGTGAGTAAAATAACTGTCATGAAACTGAACAAAGATCAAGTAATTATGTGGAAAACTTGGAACATCATTGCCCCAGGGATTACAATGTGAAACCAAAATAAAATGATGATGGGCTTGTGAGAGGTAGGTATACAGTTGCTTCATGTCTCACAAAGAAAGCAAATAGTTGCTTTTTAAAATAGACTTTAAAAAAAAATTGATGGGTTCCTTCAATTGAAGGAGTTGATCTTCAATGTCCCTTTAAGGTCTGCTAAGCCAAAATGAAGGACCACTAGAGGTAGACATCACTAACAGCCATTGGAAACAAGGCAAAGAATGTCATAGACTTCCGAGGAAAGGGGGAGGGGTAGTTTGGTTTTGAGCTAATTGACCTGGAGGTACCCACTTAACTGAGTGAGGAAGGAAAATAGAGTTGTATTTTCTCTAGGAATCCTTTCCGTACTTCATCTTTCACTTCCATTCCTAATAAAATTGGACTTTTCCCTCCATCTAAGCCTTCTATTATTTAGTCTGTCTCTCTTTGGCACTTTTGCTTCCCATTATTTATGTGCATATTTTTTCCACTAGAAAATAAGACCATTGAAGTCAAAATTTATGTGTTTATATCACTCTTACCCACACCCTAGAGTTCCCAACAGAGCAGACATTGTGTGTGTTATTAGTAAACACTAATTGAGTGAATAAATGAGTGATAAGCATAAGCTTAACTTAGATCCCTTAACAGAATTACTATGGATGATAAGAATTGTTAACAACAGCTAATTTTTATGAAGTGCCTAGTATGTGCCAAGACTTTAATATGTATTATCCCTTTAATCCTTATAATGGTCTTGGCAGGTAGATATCATTATCCCCACTCAAGAGATGAAGAAACGAGGCTCAAAGATGTCACCTAACTTGCCAAGGCTCACATAAAAGAGACTGGAAGGCCTTTCTGACATCAAAAACCATGTTCTTTCCAGTGTACTGAGTTGTCAGATGTCAGTAGGAATTTCAACTTATTATATGAGCTGTTTGGTGTTTCTATTCTGCAAAGATTACTTTGAAGAACTTTAGAAGAAAAAAATATGTTCAAATGTGGGTGGGATTTCCAATGAATTTTGAAATTGGAGAAAATGTATTGCCAAGCACTAAACAAACATTGAATCTGTTTTATGAGTTAATGGATTAAGTTGGATTTCAGTGGCATTCCTGTATTGTACACAGCATTCACATGCTCATGCCTTTCTTCAAAGCTTTGGAGCAGTTGGTGTTGATCACAGACACTGCCAACTAGCTAGACTGTGTCAGAAGAATGCTGTACACGGCGTTTGTATCTGAGACTGTTGTTTTTCCACAAAAGTTTGTGAAGACATTTCGAAACCCAAACGGCTCTCCTGAAAACAGAGTAAACAGTTCCCGAAAATATCTTTTCTTAGTTCAAAATGCAAAGTTTTTGGAGGCAGGAACTCTGCAACTTTCTATCTAGAGAATAAGCTGCTGTGTAATAGTTGTTCAATAGTCATTTGTTTAAAGAAAGGGGCAATATTTAGCACTATGGTTTTGGCGCTATGGTTTTCTGTGAACAATTCTAGAAGTCTTGAAAGGGAAGCTTCACAATGAGAGGTGTGAGCAAAGGAAACAAAGTCTTTGGGTGGCAGCTCATGAGCGGCCTTATGTATCACACACAGAAGAAAAAAAATAACTAGTAGAATAAAAACACTGAAAAACTAGACAGCTAGCTTTAAATATTGATCAAATTTAAGAGCAAGGATAGAAAACCGTTTTCAATTTGCATAATACTAATCAGTTGTTAATGAGATTTCTGGAGCCTCATGCTGAAAAGGTCTGAGACCAGATGCAGGCTAGGAGAGGAAAGAGCGTCTACTCTTAATGTCCGGAAATCATAGTCACTGGTCATGGTGCCGATGCTCCTGCCATGCATATATTTAAAACCCTAGGCTTAAAAAGAAAAAGAAAGGTTATGCCTTTAAGAAATAGTTTGGTCTGCCAGCCATATATTCAGCTATAAAACTTAGTAAAAACAAACCAAAAAAAAGGCCATTGTTTCTCCTATAAAATATCTTCAAGGAACTAAATAGGTGAAATTAACTTTTCCTTTATTGAAAACTATGATTGCCTAGGCCTAGGGTACAGTCTGACTCTTTTGTTAATCAAGTAAGAAGGTCTATATAGAAGGACTATATAACTTTTTTGGCTGGCTCTGCCCCTGACCAATACCTATGCACAAATTTGCATGTGCGTACAGGCATAAGTGGAACGAGCCAACTCACCAGATCTGAGATTTAGCATTAGGAAGCCAGACCATAAAGAACTCTAAGTAATATGGCCATAACTGCAAGGACTCCAAGTGCCAAACCACAAATAGTCGACGAAAAAGAACATTGGTACTTTGGTCTTCTGGTTTTCACACACTTAGGAGCACTGGGAGTTGGGAGTTTCCCTAGAGGAAAAAGGAAACCCAAAATGCTGGCTAATAGTAGTTGGACTTAGTGAAAGACGATATTTGATTTTAACCTCACTGTTTGCATGTCTTTAAGTTTTGCTGCAGATTTGATCTTAAGTTTGAAAACAATGGTAGATGCTTGATGATTGATTGATTGATTGATTGATTTTTTCATTTAAAAAAGTATTGGTGGGGCACCTAGGTGGCTCACTCAGTTAAGCATCTGACTTTGGCTCAGGTCATGATCTCACAGATCATGAGTTCAAGCCCCTCATCAGGCTCTGTGCTGAAGTTCAGAGCCTAGAGCCTACTTCAGATTCTGTGTTCCCCTCCCACCTCCCCTTAGCCACTGGTCACGCTCTGTCTTTCTCTCTCTCTCTCAAAAATAAATAACAATTAAAACAATTTTTTTAAAGTATTAGCTACAAACTGTGTTATCCCTCTTTCTTGCAGTCACGCACAGCAGCAAGGGACATCTCTTTCAAATCTGTTCACTCTTTATGCAAGTCAATTTTTTTTTCCTGGTGGCAAAAACTTTAAGTGGTACCAAAAATAGTAAAAATAGAATGAATTATATCATACCTATACCTATAAGATGACTTTTAATGATCAGTTTAAGAAGGTTGCCATTGTTCTAGGAAATAGAATACCAGGAAAGTTCACTAATGGAAAGAACTTCTCAGACTTGTAATTTTAAAACTAGATGTTTGTGTGTCTTCATCATTGCTTCCAAGGTTTTGTTTGCTTATTGCCCAAGTTGTTAAAAGGAAAAAAGAAAAAAGACCCTCCCCTCTACTTTATTTAGACTACTGTTGGGGTTTTCCTTTTCAATAGGTGGAAAAAAGCAAAGAACAAACCCAAACAAACAAACAAACAAACAAACCCTAAGCTTAGCCCACAATAGTATGTCATTTGTTCCCAGTATCTAAATCTGAATGATTTTCAGTTTTACTATATCTGAGCTTTCTATTGTAAAGTGCTTCAAGTCTGTTTTGAAAATAGAGTGTGAAATAAACAACAACAAAAAAACTAAATAAGAAAATAAATAAGCATTGCTTAGACCTTCTAACTCCAATTCCAGAGTTCCTCCAGCACACAATGGTTGATTCTGTGAGATTATCTTGACTAACCTTGGAAAGAAATAGAAAAATTTTATTACTGAAGTATCTCAAGGAATGAGCAACTATTCCAGTTGTTTAAGTCTTCAGAAGTTGATGATCTTCTTTAGCAACCATTCCAGAGATACGGTGACACATGGTGCTGTGGCACTGTGCCCAGTGAAACTGTGTTCTCCCAGCCACCAACAAGGGCCCAACTGTGCTCTTTGGTGCTCTCCAGTCCAGGCTTGCCAGATGGCCCCATCACACACATACCATCCCAACTCTTTCCCCAAGCATCATCTCATGAGTCATGAAAACAAATTTTCTACTTAAATCCACCCTACCAACTATTTTATAACTTTGGAGGCCTTGATCCTGATAATGGTATTATCCAGCCAACTCACTGATTTTACTCCATTTTAATGGATGTTTAAATGGAACAGAGTGGCTGCAAACATTTTATGAGTAGTTCTACTTGTTGTTCTTCAAATATCTTTTTTTTTTTAAATTTGGGAGAGAGACAGAATATTAATTCCTCATTCAAGAGGCTCAGTGCAGAGCCTGATGAAGCACTTGATCCCACAACCCTGGAATCATGAGCCAAAATCAACAGTCAGACACTAAATTGACTGAGCCACCTGGGCACGTTGAAATATATCTTTGATCAGTTCTGTCTTTTGGTTTCTGTGTACCCTCCATTGAGATGGTTTTCTTCTTGTGTCCAACTGCTTTAAGAACCAACTTACTTTTCCTTCAATGCCTTCCATGCTCATCGCTGATGAAGATGATTTCTCTTTCATTTGAATGTCTGTATAATGTATCTGTGCTTCCCCTCTTTTTTGCCCTATCATGTAAGACAGATTTTAGCTGAATATCTTAACTTCCCTAAAATATGACAAGTTCCTCCAAAGTAGGATCTTTGCCTAATTTGTTAGGTATCAAGAACCTAATAAAAATTCAATAAATTATTTTTTACCTATGAATAAGTGAGAGGATAGAATTTTAAAATATACTGCTGTTAGATGCATCCATTATGGGATTATACACTGCTACTAGGGCTGCCAGTCAAGTTATAGAATTTTTATAACAAGTAATTATGGTTCCCAATCTTTGAAGCACATGGCACCCAACCATTGCTTGATTTTGAAACTATAGTATCTCTCTAATATGGAAAACGATTCCCGGCATGATTTCTGGGAAAAAAAAAATTAATTAGGTTTCTATTAAAATGTTTCTTTGGATAACTGTTATGATGTCGGCTGGAGGATTATAAATCATGGTCAAGTAAAACAATGCTTATAGGCATGAACATATCCATTATAGGCTGTATTAGCTTCTTAGGGCTACCATAACAAAGTACTACAAGCCTGAATGGCTTAAGACACAAACATTTATTCTCTCCAGTTCTGGAGGCTGGAAGTCTGAAATCAAGGTGTTGGCAGGGCATACTTCTAACACCATCACATTGGGCATTAGTCTAAAGTTTCATAACTAAATAGCAATATGTTGATAAAAATCTTCGCTTCCTAGCTTCAGGACAGTGCTTTCTCCCACCTCAACTTGTATGAAATTTTGCCTTCTTTCGTGTGGATGAGTCTTTTCCTCTTCAACAATCTCTACCCCAAATGTTCACACTTCCTTCTCATGAAAGAGGCATTTTTCTCACTGTATCAATGTTCTCTTCAATGCTAGCAAGGTATTGATCACAGAGAAACTGAAAAATAGTGTATTCAGTGGAGTTGGAAACCACTGAATTATCAAAAAGCCATCATATTTTTAAAGTCTGTGTCATTTCAACTTAATACAAGAATTGGTAAAAGGGATTGAAGTATGGTTTTTGACATTAAGGAATTAATTCCTCATTCAAGAGGCAAATGCATGAAGAAATTACTATAATATATGGCAGATTCTAATAAGCATTACAACTTGAAATACATCTTTGACATAATAAATACAGCCCTCAGAGAAGTTTACATGTAATTCCCTCTCATAAGCATTATATTTTGAAAACCATCTCTGATATAAGAAGTAAAGCATTCAGTGAAGTGTACACATAATTCCCTCTCATCATTTCCCTTTGAAGAAAATGAGTAAGTAATTCAAAATACTTTTCATAGAGATGAATTTACTCATCAGCTTTAGTATGGGGTTGGTATTTTCACTGAAAAAGAACACGTACCTCCATACAGAAGCATTCACACAGGCGCATACTTAAATATTAAAGGACCAAGTCTTTAGATTTTATCTGTAATAGCATGGTTCACTTGTTGAGGGAAGAAGGAAGAAAGACAGGGAGGGAAGAAGGAAGGAAGAAAAGGGAAGGAAGAAAAAGGGGAAAAAAGGGACGGGAAATCTTTCTTTAAAATAATAATGAAGGAAGATGACTCATGAAGTAAGGAGCAGAATTCACCCAATTCATTTCAGTCTGTGTGATCTCTGAATGAAAGTTTTGAGTTCCAAAGTCCTTATTTGTAAAATGATGGTTTTGCTACCCCCATAGGGTTGTGCAGATTTAAATTAAAGAAACTGTAAAAGACTCTTAAAGACAGAGAAACACTAAGGGTTGCTGGGTGTGGGGGGTTGGGGTGATAGGGAAAATGGGAGATGTGCATTGAAGAGGGCACTTGTTGGGATGAGCACTGGGTGTCGTATGCAAATGATGAATTACAGAAATCTACTCTCAAAGCCAAGACTACACTGTGTACGCTCTGTGTTAGCTAACTTGACAATAAATTATTTTTAAAAATAACACGGAATAAACTATAAATTAAAAAAATAAATTACAGAAGACAGCAACCAGCGACAGCTGGTACGTGGCAACCCCTCAGTAACTGGCGTAAGTTGTTACTCACATTAATGGAGCACCTCCTTTAAGGGAGCTGCCTCTCATCTCATTTAGTGCCTCTGAAGCATTAGCTGATTAAATGATTTCAACAAAAATCTGGTCACAATAACTCCCTGATGTTGCAGACACACACATAAAACATGATCAGTGGTTGAAAATTTTACTTAGTGACAAACTCTTGCAAGTGACATTGACACATTTCCTTTTTGTTGCACCTCCAGACTCTCACATTTTCAGAGATTAACTCCTATTGCTGAAATCACAAATGAAATTCTAGTAAAAACGAAAGCTGAAATAAATCAACCCACCAAATCTTGTACTTTAAGAGTCATATCATACAGACTATATATCATATATCATATAGAAAGTTAAAGACTTTGTCTTAAAGAAACTTCTATATATCAGAGAGATCTTTTTAAAAGTGAATAATCTATGGCTAAAATAGGTCTTGAGTTGACTTTTAAAAACATATCTACTGCCTAATTATCACAGTTATCTGGAGATGACTCAGGCTTCTACTTAGTAATGTCATTGAAAAAGTGCTACTTCTGAAAATTGCTTTATTTATGATGCTGCACCAAAAATGCAAAGCATTAGCCTAACTATTAAGTGCCAGTCTCTTTTTATAGATGTTCTATTGTCCTTGCTGCAGGAAGACATTTTAATAGTTCTTTTTCCCTCAAACAGATTTCCGCCATGTGTCCTCCCTTGCTGCCATGCTAAGAATTATGAGAAAGCTGAATTCCAAATCATTATAATATATTCTTAAATATTAGACTTTCATTTTTTTAAAAAAAATAATACTTGGTTATTTACTTTATATAGGCTGAGATTTATACTAATAACTTTAATTTAGTTAGTCATTTGGTTTCAGGTGAATTTTGCATATGTTTTCTCATTTAATCATCCTAGCACCTCTGTGCATGGAAGGTACTGTTCTTAAAATCATTTTATGAGAAAAGGCACCATGACCTAGGGAAGTCAAGTAACTTAACCAAGTTTGTGTAATAATGGAACCAGGACTCAAGCCCAAGAATTCAGATGGCAGAAGCCAAACTCTTAATAATCCCTGCTCTATATTATTACCTGGCTAGCCATGACATATTAAGGGGGAAAATGCCAATTTCAAAACAGAACATATAGAAAGATCTTTAGGGTGATATATAGTTCCTTCATGTATGGGGACATATGACATATATATATATATATAAAACACATATACATATAAAACACATATATGTGTATATATGTATCTTTTGATATAATATAAACATCAAATATGAAAGTTATGTGCTACTTTCTATAGAAGCACTTCCTATATACTAGATGGTTCATATGCATTACCTCATTTCTTCTCAAAATAACCCATGAACATGGGTACTATTTATCTCTCCCATTTCACAGATGAAGACAAGCTCAGAAAAGCAAAGAAATTTAAACAAGGTCAGAAAGCTAGCAAGTGCTTAAGAATGAATCATATAGTGATACACACACATACACACACACTATACTTGGCTGTATATACACATGCATATACATGCATGCATACACATATGTTTATATGCCTATATACATTTTTTAATTAAAAGAGGGACCTTCAACTAACATAGCTTGTAATATCCTTTCTCATTACAAAATGAGCTTCAAAAAATCAAGTTCCAATATGTGATCTTTATTGGCCAAGATCACCCTTTCCTGAGTCACTTAGGAATGGGTACTGTCCCTAATGCCTCATGAGACTCCTTTGTCTTTTCTTCTGTGGCTTCTTTGGTTAAGCAGATCCTCTTCAGACAGCACATTCATTTTTCACTATATGGAGGTAGTACTTTCAATTAGATCACTAGAAGGTCTTATGGACTGAGAGAGATTTTAGTTTTTTTCTGGTGAACACACCTCTATTCCAGGGGTCAGCAAATTATAGCTTTATGTGTTTGTACAGTCCATGAAGTAAGAATGGTTTTTGCTTTTTTTATAGTTAAAAAATTAAAAGAACATATTTCATGACATATGAAAACTATATGAAATTCAAATTTCAATGTTCATAAATAAACGATCATTGGAACACAGCCATGCCCATTCACTTGTGTATCGTCTAAGGCTGCTTTTGTACTACAATGGCAGAGCTGAATAGCTGCAACAGACACCATATGGCTTGCAAAATCTAAAATATTTACTATCTGGCCCTTTACAGAAAATGCTTGCCAATCCCTACTCTACTCCAATGCACTGTGTGTTTATTTAAAGTTCAACTTTCTGGAAGCTTTTTTTCTTTCCAAATTCATTCGGGACACCTCACTATTGCCCCATGTCTTCCTTTAATCCCTCAAGGACAAGCCACTTTCAAACAAACCTTTTCTAAATATGGCCACGGTTGATTGTTTTCTCATTATATAGAAACATTAATATAGTTCCTAGTGGTCTCAGAAAACCTGGATATAGGGGCGACTGGGTGGCTTAGTCAGTTAAGTGTCGGACTTTGGCTCAAGTCATGATCTCGTGGTCCCTGAGTTCAAGTGGTGCATTGGACTCTGTGCTGACAGCTCAGAGCCAGGAGCCTGCTTCAGATTTTGTGTTTCCCTCTCTCTCTGCCCTTCCCAGGCTCATGCTGCCTCTCTCTCTCTCTCTCAAAAATAATTTTAAAAAATTAAAAAAAAGAAAGCCTGGATAAAATACAGTGGGCCATAGATGGAGAGCCCAATTACAATCTTCCTCCCCTCTGGGCCTCTGTTTTCTCATCTGTACAATAAGTACTTTGGACTAGATAGCGGAGATCATTTTTACTATGATGTCCTGTATTTGCAACAGTTCAAAAAATCAACACGGACTGAACATCAACCAAATGCAGTTAAGAAAAGTGAATGTAAACGGAGTCCTTGTTTTCAGTGACCTCACAGCTTACCACATATCTGGATTGCCAAAATATTAGCTACCTAGGTATACTAGGTAGAATAATGCTTACCACCCATATCCCTACACCACACCAGATATCTATACCCTAATTCCCAGAACCTGTGAATATGTTATCAAAGCCACCTTGCTGACTACTATCCTATACTATCCTACCCATCGGGCCCCTGTGCATATTTGGATGTGCCATTTCTGGTATTATCTAATGCATTCAACTGAAAAGACTGAAGTCTGGGCACTTAAGTACTTAGAGAGAGATATGGATCCAAGAGAAATATCCCATCTATTTAATGAACATTTATTGAGTATCTACCATGGTCAAGACTCTGCTGCTGTCCAGTGTGTGATTCTCCCCTACCACTCCATCCATTGTTCCCAATACCCAAGACCTGGCTCACTTGTCCCTACAGCATGGTAATGCTTTGAATGATTTCCTCTCTACCAAGGAAATAAAACCTAATACATAAAAATTTATCTTTTTCTTACTAACATCATACAAAAAATTCAGAACTACTGAACTGATAAATTCCTCTTCTAATTATGGGCAAGCACACAATTCTGGGCAGTCATTTTGAAGTCTGAAAAGGACTTGTAGCCCAGCCCTTAGGGGCTTAGAAATCACACACCAAGAACCACTGTTGTTTTGGGCTTGGATCACTTAATCCTGACCTCATAACTGCCAATCAGAACCAAAAAGCTAACAAGATGTGCTGCTCTGTTGGGTCATCACAAGTGAATACCTTCTCTCCTCTCCCCTTCTCTCTCTCTAATCTAGAGGGAATAGTCACAGCCTTGAACCCTTGTCTGGTGTTCTCAGGAGAACTAAACAACTTCCATGCTTTTCTTCTTTGCATTAAGAAGGAAACAGGGGAAAACTGTTTGCGATGATAAACAAACTGCCCTTTGGAATCTGAGTAACTGTTTCCAGCCTGCAAAAATGGAGATGAAAAAGGCTCAGAGCAGCAGGGTACATGTGACCAAAACGAGAGTGCCAAGATCTAGGATGGATTGCTGAGAAGACATAAAGAACAGAGAGGCGTTATAGGATTGCTTAGTCCCATGTTACTCATGCCAGGGCTGATGCATGCAACTTAGAAGGCCAGGTTTTCTTTGAGAAGACAAAGGTGGAATTCGCTTGCTTCTGGGTAAATGCACTGGTTCAATGATATATTTTTGAATAAATAAGTGAATGGATAAGTGAATTAAGAGGTATCAGTAATTGCTATCATTTTACTAGTCTCTGTGATAGATGTTTTTCATATGTGATCTGTTCAAATCAACACTATAAAACTCTCATTCATATCCTCATTGGTAGATAAGGACATCGACGGTCAGAAGGGTAGAAGGGATCCTATTATTTGCTGGACACGATATAATAAGGAATTTAAAAAATAATTATCATTATTTAATCCCTCATTAAAAAATACTCCAGGGCTCCATATTATCTCCATTTTTTTGTATGCAGAGAATAGGGATTCAAAGAAGGGATATAAGTAAATAGTCAATAGCCATATGAGTCCTGACGTCTTGTGACTATCTGGCTGTGTTTCCCTGCGACATCTAAGTGGAGCTGCCCACAGCTGAGAAATGGAAATATATCCAAAAAGACCTACAGATAGAGATATGGCATGGAGGCAAAATAAACAGGGGAATTTTTAATTAAGGATGAGCCTGAACAGTTCAATTTATTAGTGTGGTCAGCTATGAAGAGAGAAGTGGCAATAATAAAATGTGACAAGGCCACAATAATGGAGGACAACCAAACATGAGCTTTCCATGTTTTTCCTGAGATTCCTGACAGAGCCCACGGGCCCTTCACCTTTGCATTTCCTGCAGCTCAGTCTCCACTCTCTACTGGGAAACTACAGCCTCTTCAATTTATGGACACCTTGGTCACCATGGATTCCCAGTGAGGATTCATGAAATAATCTACACTCATCACTTCTACTTACTGACATCTCATTTACTCCTCAGCCTGACTGATTTTTTACTCTCGTCCTGCATCTGGCACTGCACTCACTGGGGCTTCCATGTGCAATAACTGCCAACCACTTGGGCACATTTCAAAATTATGTTTGCTTAACACTGCTGGCCACCAATTCTTTATAGAAACTACTTTAATTATGGGTTTGAGTGATACCATTTCTCCATGTTTTTCCTTTCTCCTTGAGTTATTCCTTTCTGGATTTTCCCACATTTTTCTTCTGCCTATTCCTTAGGATTGGTGGACACCAGAGCCCAAAGAAGAAGACTCTCTACTTCTTCTCCCCTGTTGATATCTCCTTTCCTTTGATGGTTTCAGCTATTATCTAACTACAAGCCTATAAATATGAAAGTTATATCTGCATATAAGCCCCTAGTTATATGTCCAGTGCTCTATTGGATATTTCAACCGGGCATCCTTTAGGCTTTTCAGACTCAACATGACCATACTTAACTCTGCATTCTTCCCCTCACCCCAAGACTTCCTAATCATCTGTATTGGTTTCCTATTACTGCTATAACAAATTGCCACAAATGTGGTGGCCTGAAATAATATATATTTATCATCTCACAGTTCTGAAAGTTAGAAATCCTAAAATCAAGATGTTGTCCAGGCTGCATTTGTTCTGGACATTGTAAGAGAGAAAGCTTCCTTGCCCCTTCAGCTTCCAGAGGTTGCTTGTATTCCTTGGCTCGTGGACCCTTCCTCCAACTTCAGGGTGAGCAGTACATCATCTTTAAATCTCTCTCTTCCTCTCTCTGACCTCCATGCCTGTCATTCTATCTTCCTCTCTAACTGTGACACTCCTGTGTCCCTCTTACAAAGAAACTTGTGATTTCACTGGGCCTACCTAGAGAAACCAGGAAAACCTCCCTGTCTCAAGGTCTTTAATTTAATCACACCTTTAAAGTCCCATTTTCCATATAAGGTAAAATTCACAAAATTTGTGGGATTAGGACATGGACATCATGGGGGAGGGAAGCATTATTCTAGCTACCACACCATCAGTGCTTGCCTTTTCAGCAATGACATTATTCTTTATCTAGTTGTCCAAGCTAGTAACCTGCAGTCACCTCTGATGTTTTGTTCACCCCCGCCCCTCACATCTAAGTTACCACCAAACTCTACAAACTCTACCTCCTAAATCTGCCTCCATTACTCCTCTCCATACCCACTTCCTCTGTGCCATCTGAACCTTTCCTCCTCAGGCAGACGCCTACATAATTTGATTCCAGTACTAAGCCCTGAGATAAAAGTATATAAATCTTTAGATGTGCTTGAGAATTGTTTTTCTTAACACTGTAATAAGAAGAAAAAAAAAAAAAAGCATTGTCACAGAGATTTAGGTAAATGTTCCATAATCCCTATGGGTGAGGAACCAGAGGCTAATTTTGAGTTATAGCTATCTATGTCCTAACCCCGTGACATCTGGCAAGTTATTTAAGTGCTCTAATTCTTGGTTTCCTCATCTATAATACCTAACTTATAAGTTATTCAGAGACTCAAACTGCAATGACGTAGGCATTTATACTGTTCATATGTAAGTTGTTAGTAACACACTTTTGATTCAAAGGACAAGTCATTATATAAGCATGGTCAGCCAGAGCCTGGAAACATTTTCATATTCAAAAATTCAGCCTAGGCAGTCTCAGGCCAATAAGCACCAACTTGTCTGTCTCTCAAATATTTATAACTATGCAAGAAGCTACTTTCTGCTCTTTTTTGTATAGGGGTCGATTCCATTGTTATTTTCATACAATTAGAGGGGCACTCTTTAAAAAAACAGAATTGAATTATGAATACAACATACATTACATGAGCGGGGATTTATTTGGAATGAGAAGTGAAATTATAAAAAAATAGAAAATCTTTCTTTGCAAATATTGTAAAATCATGACCATGTGAAACAGCCTTGAAGCTTAAATTGTAGTAGCTTCAGAGTAAATCTTTTTTCTGCTTTGTCTATTCCTGTATTTAAAAAAAATCCACAGCTCTTATATTTTTAAACATCACGGTTACCCTCAACCCTGATACATTAAAAAAAAAAAAAACTTTCCTATTTGCAAAATTAAGGTGCTAAATATACTACTAACAAATGTTACAAATAAATGTCACATGGATTCTGTGGCTTGCTAAGCATTAAACATTCCTGTTGCAAATTCGTTTCAGTACTGCATTAACACACATTTGACTGGTATGGGGATTCATTCTAAATTCCAAACAGAGCCATGAGGAACAACAGAAAATGTTTGCTCCTTAAAGGACTAGCTACACATACCAAGAGACTGTTGAACTTGCGTAATTGCTATCCATCCTGGGAAGCATACTGAAATAAACAGATAATAAATAAGTCTAGTTTGTTTATTTTTTTAAAATAGAATTTGTGGACTGAATGTCTCCTCTGCACCTCGTGCATAAGTTTGGATGGACAGACAGGGAAGTGCTGTGGGTGGGCAGTGCAGAGCCAAAGCATCATTCCCTAGAAGATGGGGATGTCAGCTACACCCCTCACTGGGGACTGCCCTCAGTTTCAGGAAACTGCCTCTGGTATGGCTACATCCTCTCCCATTGGCCTGCTGCAATGCAAGGCTACAAATACCCAGGTCCTTGCCTAGGTTTGGAACAACTCTGAAGAGCCATCCTAGCTCCAGAGCTTCACTAGGACCGACTGAGTCAGTGGAAACCAAATTGAGGGGCGGCTCCTCCCTCTTCCCAATCCTGCCTGCCTCATTGTGCGATTACAACTCCTGGGAGCATATGCCAATCAACTCTTCTCTCAGAGTCTATTTTCAGGGAACCAGACTAAGACAGTTGACACCAGAAGTGGTCCTAAAAGGCACACTCCAGAATGAGATCTGGAGATGGATTGCTCAACGGATGGACAGCTACAGAGAATGTTAAATTCTTAGCCCCAGCAGTTTTCCTACACAAATTAAGAGCTGAAAAGGGAAGGAGTGCCATAAAGGTAGGGATGGAGGCTCTGACTGAGCCAAATAGCATGGCCCCCAACTCATCAAGGATAATCTTGCTGTCACCATTGCCAATATCTAGAAACAGAAGCCAATAATGAGCCACTAATGTGGCACTGTCCTTCAAGGAAACCAATCAGTCACTTTGAAGGAAGCTGACTACATTGCGTTGTATGTGATTATAATTCAACCACTTTCACCATGAAAAGAAAGAGCAGTAATTTCTATTGACTAAGGTCCATCTATTTTCCGGAAATGTGTTTGCTTTTCCTGCCTGCAGAGCCTTGGCCTGAAGAATTACCTAAGAAATCACAGAATATTTGGGCCGCCAACATGGGATCCCATACAGTGCTGTCTCAAATCAAAGCTCCCATTTTCTAGGAAAGGAGTTTTAACAGTGGGCATATAACCATGAGAATTCACTCTTCCTTTCACAGTCCATATGACTCAAAACACACCAGACTGACAGAATGGTATAAGAGCCTCTTGAAGATTCTGCTGAGGTGCCATCTTGGAGAAGATACCCTATTAAAATGAGACAGTGTCCTCCAAAAGGTGGTTGTACCCCATATCAGTGATCTTTGTATGTTGATATATCCTCAATAGATAGGATACATGGATCTAGAAGCCAAGGGATGTAATCTAAAGTGGACTCAATTACCATGATCCCCTATAACCCACTTGCAGGATTTATACTTCCTGTTCCTGAAGTCTTAGGCTCTACAGGTCTAGAGATCCTGCTTCTCATAGGGTAAATACTTCCACTTGGGAACACAATGGAAATCCCATTTAACTTTAAGGCCTGGTTATCATTTGATCACTTTAGGATCCCCATACTAAGAGAACAGCAAATGAGGAAAGAAGTCACCACACTTCCAGAAGTAGTTGATATTGCTCAGCAGCAGGAAGAGGTTGTTGAGAAGTCAGCTATCAATCTCTCAATTCTCGGTTGATGATCTTCTCTTTGAAACCGCTTTTAAGGTATTTTCTTCATGTTCACTACTTTGAAATTTCAGATATAGATATCATTTTATTGATCTTGCTTGAAATTTATTGAATCTGACACTGAGCATTTGGTTTTTTTCACCAATTTTAGAAAATTTTCAGGTATTATCTCTTCAAGTTTGATTCTGTTGCTATTCTCTCGTTCTAGAACTTCAGTTTAACATGTATCAGATACTATACTACTAACCAGGTGCGACATCAAATTAAATTTATACTCAGGGACTTTTGGACCACAGAGGTAGAGCAAACTCTAGACATGTGGGTATAGGAAGACTTGTGGTTAGATATGTTCCCACCCCTCCAACTCCCTGCCCAGCTACTCCACCTTCAGAGTCAAGGCCAAAAAGGTCAAGTATACTGCTCTCTCCCTCTGTGGAGCAGGTTTTACTTATATCACACATTTAGCACATCTTGGTGAATTCCTATTTCTTTGCAATAATTTCTATAATCACTTCGTACAATGCTCAAGTCCTAGACTTTGTCTCCTGTGGTCTGCTTTGCTGACGTATTAGTCCTGATCTAAGGACCTATGATCTGCAGAGTCTACCAGGGCCATCTGCACTTATTGACACCTCTGGCATTACACTTTCTTGTATTTTTCTCCTCCAAGTGTTTTTCTTACTTTACCACAAGCTCAGTAATGCTTTTACAAAATGACTTGATCTAAGTCTCTAAGTTACCTCTACTAGGGGTGCTTCTCTGCATATCTACTCTGCTGTATTGTTTCGAAAACATGTCTAAAATACCCTATTTTTAACAATTTCCAAAGTTAATCTTTTGATCCTCAGAAGATCTGATTTAGACTCTCAGTTCTACTACCTCCTAACTCTACAAATGGGACAAGCTATTTCACTTGCCCTTTTGTCAGCTCCCTGTAAACATACATGGAAGAGATGATCTTACTTCGCAGGACACTGTGAGGGCCAAATGACCCAAATCTCTACGCTAGTACAAACTAGAGGCCCAATCTTATTCACTCTTGAGTTTGAACTATGGGCTTCAATTAGAAGGAACTCATGTCTGCTCAAGGCTCATTGATCGGATTCCTTTCTCTAGCAATTATAGAGCTGTTGGAAGGCTCTATGTCTTCCGACACATTCACTAGAGCAACCGGTGGAGGAGTTACCAGAGCAGATGGAGCTAGGCCTCTAGCAGGCTACCTCTTGCAAGTTCTTCTCATTTTCTCTCAGGGGACAGGTATTAGGGCATTTGTTAAACATTTATAAACTTTGCAAATTTTTCCCAAAAGTTGTTTCTATTTCATTTTTTCTTTCCTTTTAAAACTTTGATGAAGGAGCTGAAGTTGCACACATTTCTTGTATGTTTCAGAACCGCTGAAGCTTCATTCTCATGTTGTGGCTTGCTGCTGCTGAAATGACCATGCTGTTCTTTGCAATCCATGCCAATCCATTCCCATATCAAGAACCTTCATGGAAAGATTAATGTTCCCTTTGCATCATCCTAACTTAGTTCAAATGCAGATGAATGGTAGGTACATGCAAGGGCTTTTCATTCCCTAAGACAAAGCTTAAAAGTCAAGTCCTCATTGCAACTTTCCCTGGCTTCCCCTACCACTCTCTGACAGTCACTTTCTCCTCGGGACTCCCTCAAGACTTCATGCAAACTTTATCTCAAAAAAAACCTTCACTAATCAGCTTGGTGTCCTGTCACTCTTTGTGTATATGGTCCAGGAGATGTTCAGTCTTCTAAGAAAGGGCACCTCGTGTTGGGTCTATCACATAGGACGTGCTCAGTGAGGACTTATTGAGTCAAAACAAGAAGATTTTAAAGTTAATATATATTACATGCCTATAATTACATAAGATTACTGCTTAAATTCAATGAAACTAAATGAAAAAATGTCAAAGTATAATTATTATATCCTAGGTATGAGATCGTACTTTTTAAAATGTACTTGAAGAGTTTTGAGGCGTAATATTTCCTGAATTCTATTTGGTGTTATTTGGATGGCTTAATTGTGGGGTGTTTTTTTCCAAAGGAGGAATTAACTGCATTGGATCTATAAGTGCCAGAGCAAGAAGGGGATTTTGAAACCATGCACCTCAACAGTGTCCCCTGCTTTATTTTCTTCAGAGCACTTATGAATTCAAAGTATATAAAAAGTATATAAGTTTAATGTTTCCAGGCTCGTTTCCTATCTCATTTGTTAGATTATAATTTCCATGAAGCCTGGGCCCTTATTATTATGTTCATGGCTATGTTCCTACCTCCTAAAATAATGCCTAAGGCATAGCAATTTCTTATAAAAATATTTGTTGGATGGATGGATGATGAGATGGGAGGGATGGGCAGTTTAGCAGATGGGGGGTGGATGAGAGGATGGATGGATTGGGAGATGGAGGGATGTGTGGTAGGGTAGGTGAGAAGGTAGGTGGGTGGGTAGATGGATGGACAGAAGGATGATGTGCAGATATGAATAGAGAATTGTAGGCTTAGATTCAAGTATTCTCATTTCCAGTTCCCAGTCCAGCATCCTTTATACCTCAGAACACTATACACCTTTATATGAAATAGCTCAAATCCCCAGAAGTGAACCTCAAAAAATCTCTATTTTATTCCTGTTTTGAAATTTCTATTGGACTGTCATATTCCAGGGTCTGAAATTCTCACCCATAAATACATTTCTCTGTCTTAGACATCCTTACTAGATGTTAGAGCACAGTGGTGTCAGTCAAGTATTTGGGAATAAAAAATAGGAGACCCTTTCTGTAGATGTCCTCAACCCCTCCATTCATGTACCCAATAAACATTTAGGGAAAGCTTATTATGCACCAACCAATAGTTCTAAGTATTTGGTTACCTCAGTAAACAAAACAAACAAAAATCCCTTTCATGGTGGAGCTTAAGTTCTGTTGGGGAGAGGGATGGGGAGATGGACAAAAAAATAAGCATAATGAGTAAATTAGATAGTTTGGCTAGACAGTGATAAACACTATGGAAAATAATAGAGCAAGGCAAGGGGGTCAAGAGTGCTGGGAAATGCCATTTTCCTTGGGCCACTGTGTCAAGAATGATCTGTAGAGAAACAAAGGCATAGACATGGAGACCTGCAGGAAAACCAGAGAAAGTTCCACTGCACATAGCACATCCCCCGCTCCCGCTCCCCACACACACACAAACTAACAAATAATCCATCCATACAGGAAGCTGCTTTATGTTGAGCTCAAAAAGAAGCCCTGTAGATTTCAGAGACAATACCCGCCCCCTAACCAAATAGTTGTCCATCTCCTCCAGTGATCAGATGCTTTGTAATATCCCCGCCAGAGATGTATGCAGCTTTGTCTCACAGCTTCAGGTATAGGGAACTTGGCCTTATCCAATGCAGACAGCTTGGTTTTTAGGCATCTGGGGCATTTCTTACATTCTTGAGTTAATCTAGCTGAAATCTGCCTTCATTGTTTCCATCTGCTGCCCTGGTTCAGCAAACATTGTGGAGTGAGATGGATGGAACATAAGCTGTAGAGCAGTGAAGGCCCATGTTTGAGCTATAGCCCCACTGGTGCCTAGCTAAGTGACTTTCTGCAAGGCACAATTTTTTCTGAGCCTCTGTTTTATCACATATAAAATAGGGATAACAGTTTCATAATAGGGACTCATTAAATGTTAGTTCCTGTATCTTGGCACTAATCTGAATACCATATTTACCAAAATAAAAGCAGCATGGGCTCTACCTTCAAGGTGTAGACACCTACTCTTCTAAAAGTCACCTATTCCTTCAGCCACTGCTCCTATAGACTGAAGTATTCTGGCCTCCAGCCATGCCCAGCTTTGCCTGTATCTGCTTGTCCCACTATCTAGCCTTCCCCTATTTAGATTAATTGGGCTTAGGAAGCATCTCTAACTTCAGGTTGGATAGGAGCAGCCTGAGTAATGGAACAATCTAGACTGATATTCAGAAGTCCACAGGGCCCTGGTCCAACCCCATATCCAGTTCCCTGTGCAACGTTGGTAAGTCATTTTCCTTCATGAAGGACTTGACTGCCCTTTGTGTGTAGTGAGGGGGTTAAATAAGTTTATACACTAGGAGCTGTAGCTCAGACACCCTAAGATGCCATAAATCAGAGGTGGAGGTAGAGGCAGGGAAGAGGGGATCCATCCTGAATGCTTATGGTGACACACCAATCTTTGATAATTATGGCTTCAAGCAGAAGTGTTGTTGGCACTTCATAAGCATCCTCACTTTCTATTTTGAAACTTCAGCAAGATTTCCACATGGTAATGCAAATGGCCTCTGATTAATACCAGGGAATGTTCTTTGAGCTTCCTGCTCACTGCCATCTATAGCTATAACTGCCTCTTCCAAAAACTATTTACTTAATTACAAGGTCATGAACTGAAAAGTAAAATTAAATCTAGCACAGGGAATGAGAGATGTGTGAGTATCTGAGGGGTGTGTGCATGTGTGTGTGTGTACATGTCATGTCTATTTGCCTAATTTTAAGAAAATGAGTCAGTCTTGAATGCTGAAAACAAACAGGTCTGATGGGGGAGAGGGAAAGGGGGTGAGGGGCATGGAGGAGGGCACTTGTAGGGATGAGCACTGGGAGTTTTACGGAAACCAACTTGACAATAAACTATTAAAAAAAAAGAAAATGAGTCAGAAGACATTTAAAATCTTTACCAAGATTATACCACCTGAATGATCTTAAGACATTTAATGAAAATCCTGAATTAAGATAACCAAGCAAGATCAATTTCCAAAAGCTGCCTTTGCCGTTGAAACATTTCAGCATCTGTTTCTAGACTTCCAAATTCTCATTTTCACAGTGGCTGCTCAAGTGTTTCTTTCCCTGAGAAGTGAGGATGAGGAAATGTGGGGTCCCTGGGGAAAGGGAAGCCGCCTGGTTTGGGTGTTTTATCCATGAGCAAATTAATGGAAACCATAGCATTACAAGTCCTTCAAAGTGTTGATAGGAAAATGACTGTAGAAGAATTTTGGTTTGTAACCTTCTTATGTGCAATGGCCCTCCAAAAATGAATGGAGGAGAGGAGTAGGTCTGGGACTTACTACTGTTTCTGGCTCAGTGATCTCAACAGGGATGCTGGGCAGGGTGGTGAGTGTTGTGAAGGACGTGGCAGAGCTTAATCTGAGTATTAATGAAATGTGGGAGCAATTCCCAGCCCCGGCAAAACTGGAGAAGACTGTGGAGGTGAAAGCAGGCATCGTGAAGTCAGAAGGAGTCACATTCCTGGGCAAAGAAGAGAGGTGCGCCAATCAGAGGAAAGGGCCAACATACCTGAGCAATGTCAGGGACCTAGGCAGGTTCATGGTGAGTAATTCAGACCAATGAAGGTTCAGACTCACCCACTGGCCCCCAAAACCTGACTCTCACTTGCTGAGTTCCAGCTTCCTACCTCCAAGCCCCAATAACAACAGGAGAGGAGTCTGGCTTATGGAAAACTTCTAGATCCCCAACAAGCCATCTTCCAAAATCAGGAAGAGACATTGGTGCAAACCTAGGTGGGAGAATGGCAGGTGTCGGCGGAAGTTTGAGTTTGGGGAAACAAGCGTACATGGGGGCTCCTCAGGGGAGTGAACACAGTGGGAGGAGGACAGGAACTGCCCTCCATTCTGCCCTTCCTGATTCCGACTCTGTGAAGGTTTGCTTTAATAGGTCTCAAGTGACTGACAGCCTCTCCCACTCCTCCCTCTTGGCTCAGTCTCCTCAGTAACAGCGGGGAGTCGAGGATCTTCTTGATGTCCATGGCTCCAGAACTGCCAAGGAGCAGAGCTAGGACTGGGGAACTCATGGTGGGTGAGAACCATAGTTCTCATGGTGGGTGACATGCCTAGATGCCCACCCCCTTCGTGGGAGCTGTAAATCAGGCCTTTCCAGATCCACAGGTAATCCCAGAGCCACCTTCGTGGTCTGTGTTCACACAGGGAAGCCTAGTTGTGAACACTCCAGAACAAGAGAAGGTGGCCATAGCTAGACCTGAGGCCTACGGGAACTTGAACACTAGACTCTGATGCCTTTGGTTCCTGACTTTTCCTTTAGTTCCAGGCTTCTGCAACCAACCCCAGGTCCAGAATATCTGTGAAAATGCCATAGGATTTACTGAGTAGACCTGGAAAAGGAACCAAACTAAAATGACCAGATAAAAATGGTTTCTGGGCTCGATCCATGTGGTCGTTTTCCAACTAGTTTGTCTGAAATTTTTGTTGCAGAATTCCCCACCTCTAAATGTTCCTTTGAAAGATAATTTTCCTACACTTCAGATAATAGACATCCTACCTATGAGAGGCTCTAAAACTAGTATCAACCAGGGATTAGGAATATCAGTTTTGATGAAATTGAGAGTGGGGTGAGCCAGCCCAATAAAATACATGCTTAAAATGTATTTTACATTAGATTTGTAAAAGTAATTGTATTTTAAATGTCTGTTAAGCAACCTCGTACCCACAATCATGGACTGAATCCTTATGCTCCCCCCAAATGCATATGTTGAAACTCTAAGCCCTACTGTGACAGAATTAGGAGGTGAGGCTTTTGGGAGTAATTAGATCATGAAAGCAGAACTCTCACGAATGGGACTCATGCTCTTATAAAAGACACCCCAGAGCTCTCTCATCCTTCTCTTCCATGTGAGGCTACAACAAAAAACTGGACTATCTGCAATCAGGAAGAGAGATCTCATCCTGATCTCAGACTTCCAGCCTCCAGAACTGTGAGAAATAAATTTTTGTTGTGTATAAGCATCCCAGTCTATGGTGTTCTGTTATTCTGAATAAGACAGCCGGTAATAGGTTTATACAAGAAGTGGTAATTAAATGAATGAATGCAGTGGCTTCCCAAGGCTCTGCATCACCTACAAAGCCCTACTTGATTTGGCCCCTGGCTTCCTCCCCAACCTCATTTATTAATCTCAATCTACACTAGCCTTCTTGCTATAATTATAGCCTCAGGTAGCATGACCTAACTTCAGACCCTCGCCACTCTCTCAGCCTGCATCACTCTCCAGGGGATCCACATAGCTCCATTCTCCTGTCCTCAAGCACTCACTCAGTAAGGTCTTCCCTGGCCTACGATAGTAGCTCTTCTCCCTCCTTCTTGGTGTCTGGCTTTCTTCTTTATTATCACTTTAATAATTACCTGGCATGATGTTACAAAGCTTTTTGTTATTTTGCATCTGACTCTTCCACTTAATATATAATCTTCATGAGGCCAAGGACTATAGTTCTTGCTTGATCCTCAAAGCCTGAAAATGTGCCTGGCATTGTCCTCTTAATAAGTATTTGCTAGATTAATTTTTAAAAAGTTAGCAAGTGAATTTTTTTAGTGTTTTATATTTGTCAGATACTATGGTAAACATTTTCCTGTATATAATCTCAAAAATGCCCTCTCAAGGATTTTCTTTTCTCTACCTCCTCCATCTCCTTCTACCCATCTTCCCGTATCCTAATAGAGTTTCTTGCCTAACTACCTATGATTTCAAAGAGTGTTGTCTGGTTTTCACCCACAAAATTTAACGTATTTATTTCTTCCTGTTTATACCTGTCTCTCTCTAGATTTTATGCTTCTGAAAGATAGCAGCATGTTCTTGCCCATCTGTTTTCCCAGAGCTGAGCCAATTCCCAGGAACATCTAAGTGTTCTACAAATACTTACTGAATGAATGAAGAAATGAATGAATGACCTTCCACGTTAAAGAGAAAAGAATAAGCAGAGGCAGAGAGAAGACAAGTATCTAACTCTTTTTTAGCTTTCAGAGGTAGAGTATTTGAAAATGGAATTTAGAATCAGTTAGGTTTATATCTGAACCCATCACTAAATCTTACAAATTCTTTAGTCTTGAGCGATTTACATATTCTAAGATTTGATGTTCCCTTCTGTAAGCCAGGAATAGCTCTCCCTGCTCATAGGATTAAGTAACATAATATAGGTAAGTACCTGGCATGCTAGTTCTTTTTCTTCCGTGTGATGAAAATGGTTATACATTCTCAGAGGGTGATAACCAATCTAATTGCATTACAGCTCTGGGGAGAAGTGAGAGAATGGAAACAGAGAAGCCGATTACCCGTCTGTCTCTATAAGGGCTTCCTGTATAGGTGATTTTTGCCACTTGCACATTGGTGAAAACAGATGTAATTCCCATGCCAGGGAGCGTTCCTCCGTATTGCTTTAGCACTGAGGGTCCCTTCAACCTGGAAATGTATGGACATTCAAGATATTTCTGTGACCACATGAGGAAAGCCTGCTCCACACAGGCTTCCTGGAAATAAGACACATACACAAATCTCTCCATGGGCCCCCTCTTTGAGTTCAATTACCTGTCAAATAACAGTCTTAAGAGGCCTTGGGAGGGGCGCCTGGGTGGCTTAGTCGGTTAAGCGTCCGACTTTCGCTTAGGTCATGATCTCGCGGTTCGTGGGTTCGAGCCCCGCGTCGGGCTCTGTGCTGACTGCCAGCTCAGAGCCTGGAGCCTGTTTCAGTCTGTGACTCCCTCTCTCTCTGACCCTCCCTTGCTCACGCTGTCTGTCTCTCTCTCCTAGAAATAAATAAAAACATTAAAAAAAAAAAAAAGAAAGAGGCCTTGGGAGGGTCTACCCTCAGGGCAGCATTTAAAAATCCTTTCAACGTTCATTTGTTTTAGTTCTTCAGACTTTTTTTGTCTCAAAAGAAGATTCTCCTCCTGAATGATCTATTTCTCCTGTATCTCACAATCACGAGAGGAAAGATTTCTCCAAAACTAAACAATTCTGCTTGTAGAGTTTTTTTGGAGGCTGTGTAGGGAACCAATAAACACATGTCTCCCATTTGAGTTCTGAATCTATTAAGAAAGAAACACTGGGGTCAAACAAAAGTCTAAATGGGGCACCTGAGTGGCTCAGTCAGTTAAGTGTCCGACTTTGACTCAGGTCCTGATCTCATGGTTTGTGGGTTCGAGCACTGCGCCGGGCTCTGTGCTGACAGCTAGCTTGGAGCCTGGAGCCTGCTTTGGATTCTGTGTCTCCCTCTCTCTCTCTGACCCTCCCCTGCTCACGCTGCCTCTCTCTCTCTCTCTCAGAAATAAAACATTTTTTAAAAAGTTAAAAACAAAAGTCTAAATATTGGTGTTACTGATGGAAAAGTGGTATTGGAAAATGTGAGATGTCGTATAGGAGGATTAGGAGGAACTTGACGGAGGAACAAGGGGGAGAAGAAGGGCGGAAATGGTGGGGGAAAGGGAGAGAGGCAAGCCATGAGAGACTCTTGAATGCTGACAAAAACTGAGGACTGATGGATGTGGGGGGGGGTGGGGGAGGGGCATGGAGGAGGGCACTTTGGGGATGAGCACTGAGTGTTATGTGGAAACTAATTTGACAATAAACTATTTGTAAAAAAAAAAAAAAAAGGAAAATGTGAGATGAGAGGTTTACATGAGCATCTATTCTTTTTTCCTAAGTTCTAGACCTTGAGACCCACACCTGAAATAAGTCAGGTCTGGCAGCTTCTAGCTACAAGGAGCATCATCACTTGGTTCATTAAGTATAGAAAAGCCAAGAGACAAAGGCCACGGTGAATAGTATTGTTTGTCTTATCCAAAAGAGAATTGTTTACCAAAGGAGACTTCTACTGTCTCACCAGAGTCAGGAGCCAAGAAGCAGAGCAATACTTTCAAGTGGGAAGAAGTTCCTATGCCATGGGCTGGCAGGAAATGGGGATACGGCTCTGTTGTCCTGGTGCCTTTATCCTGCCTTAGTAAATCCCTGGCCCTTCATGTGTTATTCCATCAGAGTATAACGGAGCATATGCCCTCCTTCTAAGCCGATGCTTATTTACACTATACCAGGTTTCTTTACTTCTCCCTCACATTCTCTTTTTTTAGAATCAGTGATTATTTTTGTCATCTTATCCGTAGATCTTCTCTAAATTCCATATTTTTAAGTCAAAGAATCCTCAAAAATAACTGCTCTGGCTAACATCAACTATATGGGAATTGGATTTTCCAACAACGGAAAAACTTCCTGCGCGCTGTCTGATACAGACACTTGTGACTTACTGTGACTCTAAGTACTTCTTTCTTATTCAATAAATACTTTATTTCTCTCTCCTGAGTGACTATGTTATACTTCCCCCAATGGTCTTCACCTACCGATTTGGCCAACCCCCAGGGTCAAGAACATTCCTCATTGTAACCCAGCCTTCCCAAGGGCTTATTCTCATGCCAGTTTACATCATAAGAGGCTAATTTAATGAGGATAGCTCCATTCATGTATCAAAGATGTTAAATAAATTTTTTGAATACCCCAACTTCCTCCAATTCACTCAAAGGAGAAAAGAGCCCCTGAATAGCCACCAAGTACCTGATCGAATTCAGACTCTAATTTCTGGGAGCCACAGGAGCACATGAGCAATTCTAGAAATGAGTACTGTGGTCTCAAGGACCAAGAGAGAAAGGAGGGAAAGGTTTGATGAGCAAAAGGGAGACGGTGATCTGCTGAGGGTCAAGAGGACCAAACACATCACAATTGTCCTTTGGCAACTAATAGCAAGTATGGCAACAATGATAATAGCCCCCTATGTAAGATTATACCATTAAGTCCTTCCTTTTCATGGGGAACCTGGAGTCTGCTACAATTATCTTGGTAATTAAACAGGCGGCTGATGTTAGATAGACCATACACTAACCTTGGTATCAATTTTCTGGTGCTACCATTCTTAGAGCTGTGACCTTGGGAAAATCACCTTCCTCATCTGGAAGACGGGCATGATAATACCTATGTCACAAGGTTGTTGTATTATTCAAATGGGAATGAGGATACAAAAGCACTTTGGAAACTGAAGGACTACACAAACTGAAGGTGTTTTTATTGCTAATAACAGTTATTATTCCACCATCCCTGCAAAGCCTATAAAGGGATGAATATTACATTACCCATTTTACAGACAAGAAAGTGGAGGTACAAAGGACCCATGTGATTTTAACGTTGGAAAGTATCATGAGCTTCAGAATCAGATGGGTTTGAATCCTATATATTAGCTGTGTGACCTGGGGGTAGTTACTGAACTTCTCTAAACTTCAGTTTCTTCTACAAAATTGGAGTTTTTATGGGAATTGCCTGAGATAACACCAGTAAAACACACGATACATCTAACACCTAACATGTATTTAAGAAATGGTAACTGTTATTGTTTAGCTACGTCTGCTCTACACAACAGAATTGTTTCAGCCATCCTTATCTTACGGAATCACTTTAATTACTTTTTGTTATTTCTGAAAGACCATGATGTGCACAGCCCTTAAATACTTTTACTTCTTGACTCAGTTTGTTTCATGGAATACACTACCAAAAAACAGGGAGGTAGTCATACAATAGACAGTTTAGGAGAGACTGTGTTTTAGCTGGGCAAGCATGAGGGAACAGTTTCCCCTTTGGCTATCCACAGGCTTTTATTGGTAGCAATGCTTAAAGGCCAAGTTCATTGGTATCAACTATGTATTATGTAAAACAAAAGGGTTTCCCCCATCACTTAAAGATCAGTTTTTCAATAAAGGAGAAAGTGATGTAACACAAGCCTTTGCAGGTGCAAAAGGAAAGCTTGGGGGCAGAGTGGCAGGGCACCCCAATCCTTCCTCTGGCCTTCCCTTAATAACAAAAAGAAAAAGCCTAGCTGAGACTGGGTGAGGTTGAGTGTATCCCCCAGTTCTGGGTACTGTGACTCTCAGCTCCCATCAGTGGGCTGTCTGGGTTCCCCACACCTAACCCACTCGCTATGATAGGGTCACACCATTTGTCAGAGCCGCTGGACAGCTGGTGAGATAATCTCATTTAAAACTTGTTCTGTGCCTCCTAGAGAAAGGGACCCTTGGGTATCAACATTTAGGCACAGCTCACAGCAGAGTCCCACTCTGATCTGGGCAAGAGAATAGCATGTGTGTGCCTCTGTGTGTGTGATGTGTGTTTATACAAGTGTGTGCTAGCGTCCGTAGGTATGTGCATTTATGTGTGCGTGTGCACATACACACACAACTTCCATTTCCTGGGAGCCTTCTCGCTGCCTCAAGAGAGCAGTGAAGAGAAAGGCTGTGGCAAGGAGAACCCAGAGCCATGGGGTAAATGTGGCTCAGGAAGTCCCGGGTTCTGGCTGCCTCCCATAGCTTCCTCTGCCTCAGATGCTCTGTCTTTTCCTCTTTGCACAGTGAATATCTCATCCTTCCCTTCTCCAGTAAAACCACCCTTGATCTCTAGAACTTGGTCAAACCCTCCCTTATTACAAATTCCAAAACCACGTTCCGCTCCCTGAATAAAACACTCTTTCATGACATTTACCAGGAGCATGTTTTGACATTTATTTGAGTGATCAGTTTGTCTCACTCACTAGGCCGAAATCTTCATGAGAGCAGGGCAACGTCTGTTACTGTTTACCGGTGTGTCTAGGCACATGGCAGATCCTACAATAATACTTGGTCTTTCAGGGAACCTTGAGTGGAGTCATTCCTAGTCTCTGCCTTCAGTACCTCCTTGTCTACCAGGCCGAGGAAACTTGCAAATAGATTCTTACATTAGAATGTGCCAAGGGCTAGGATGCAAATTTGTACTAGCAGCTGTAAGATTAGATAAAGATAAGGAAAACTTTCTCTGCTTGGGTAGATTGTTCAGAGAGGACCTTATAGGGGCCATGCATGAGTTCCATTTTGACATGCAATTCAGAATCCACCAGGCAAGGGGCGTCTTCTAGCCCAGAGAACTAGCAGCATGTCCAAAGATGAGGGCTGTAAGAGCGAAAGCAGACTTGGGACTTTTCCATACCTACGAGTGGAAATGATGTAGGCTGTAAGAAGATATGGAAAATGATGCCAGAGAGGGCAACCTGAGTTGCATTCTTGCTTAAGAGAAGCAAGCCGCTCCCAAAATTCTTTGATGGAAGGAAAGATCAGAACAACAGCCAGCTGAAAGAATGTAAAGGGTCTCAAAATATCCGCTACCAGCATTTCCTTAGACTGAAGCAGCTGCAGTGGATAGTTTGGACCAGTGGTTCCCGAAGTGTGGTCCCCCAATCAGCAGCATCAGCATCTTTTGGGAGCTAGTTAGAAATGCGAATATTCAGGTGCCCCTCCAGAACTACTAAATCAGAAACTCTGAATGTGCAGCCCAGTCATCTGTGCTTTTACAGACCCTCCGGGTGATCTGACGCACGAAGCAGTTGGAGAACTATTGGTTTCTGGAGGTCCCCAGAGGGCTACAGCTTATTTTTTTTTTCCAGGATATAATGCACAGAGATTGATATAAGAAGAAGTTCTTGAAAATAGCATTTTATTTATTGGCAAATAAACACGGGCTTTGACATATTCCAGGGGCCTTAAACCTTAAGGTACTTCTCCTTCAGGGAGACTGAGCTCCGCCAGCAAAGACAGTGCCTCCTGTTGCAAGGCAGGTACTTCTGGTGAACAGGGGAGACGAGAAAGCCTTGCTCAGGGCACGAGGGCAAACCTGGGACCTCCTGCGGCCACAGCCTGCCAAGCCTGCCTGTGGCTCTGGAAATCAGGACAAGACAAGATTCCCACGTACAAAATTAGAACTTAGAATCAGATTAGTTATCTTGGACAGCCTTAGCAGGGAGGAATGTTATCAGTGTACAGATCTACACACAGGTCTATATGAAACTGAACTGAAACCATACGGTCTTCCAATAGAAAGCCACCACAGCCGGAGAGAGCAGAGGAGCGACAGGATGCCTGTGCTACCCCTTGCCTAGAAAAATCAGGAACTGGGTTTCTATGGACTGTCTGAGGCCGGCCTGTCCCTGCTGCATTGCCAAAGCCTGCTTTCACATCTAGTCTGGGTTGCATGCAGCCTTCAGGGCCTGCTTCTAGAGGTGTAGACTTTTGCAATCACCTGTCAAAAGTAACATAAAGTCCAAGAGACCAGCAGCCAGTTGCAGTGTTTTATTTTTTAGAGGCAGACTGTAATTACCTCTCAAATGACTGAATCACAAAGCACTATGGTGTTGCGGGACAATGTGAAGGAAGCACTCGATGTTGTGTAAATATTCTTTTCCTTCACCCAGGTCATAAAGTTTAAGCACCTCATTCTCTGGCTGCTTCCCTTTCCAAGGTGATCTGCCCACTTCTATGGCATAAGGGGGAAACACAAGAGGTTTAGAACGAGATGGACCTGGGTAGCTCCAAAATTCACCAGCTGGTTGACCCTGGATAGGTCATTCATTTCATTTCATTTCATTTCACTTATCTGTGAACTAGGGAAAATAAGATCCTGCCATTTGTGTGAGGATGGAAGGAGATGATGTTTATGAAAAACCACGACAATGATGGGATGGGTCCACTCTAAGAGATCAGTAGGTGTGGTGCCTCTCCCCTCCCTGGGGCGGTTGTAAAGACTACCTGAGATGGTAAATGTGAAAGGCACTTAGCGTGCTGTGAACATGTTATACAAATGTTGGCTGTTGCTATTCCTCTTCTCCTCTTTCCATCTAATTTTTATCTCTAAGTCTCTTTAGAGTTTTAGTTTTCACAGGAATTACACAACGTTAGCTTTAAAAAGACACCCACTATCATGCCCTCAGCTACATGCGTCCCATATACTCTCTCATTTAATCCACACAATGATTAGTTAATTCTCCTTCTTTCTTGAAAGTTAAGCAAACTCAACTCCAAGGAGTTACCTGTGGTTTAGGGGGCTCTGAAGTCAGGACTAGCTTTTGAGCCTGTCTCAGTCTGAGGCTGCACGATGTCTCCCTGGGAGAGGTCCTGGAAGTCTTTGTCACCCAATTCCAATGCTATAGCCACAAGGGACTTGTCCAGGGTCACATAACAAAGTATAGGAAGCACCAGGGTTAAACTCACAGCTTCCAGTGCTCAGGCTCCAAGATCTCTGCTCCTATGTATGTTTCAGTCACAATCTCCAGACACAGGAGAGGCAAGATCTAAATCATCCTTTTCCGAACTATCACCAAGGAAACTCTAGTTTGACAAAGAATTCTCCTAGGGTGCTTTCTTTGTGGAGCTTCTAATCCCAGAGTGAGGTAGGGAGGATGGTGGGGATGGGGGGCAGAGGGAGATCTTCAGGAGCTTAGTTCCTGTTTATCCATGTGTCATTCTCCGAATACCTGGGGCTATAATATCCATTTAGAAAGATTAAATCAAACAGGACTGGGGACAGAATAGGGGAGCTAAGAGAGAGGCAGAGAGAGAAGAAAGTGGAATTCTCTAAGCATTAAAATAAAGAACCTAAGACATTACTTAATTCTCAAATAGGTCTCACTTCTTAAAGACAAGCTGCTCCTTGGGAAATTACAGGCAGGTGAAGGCAGTTTGGCTTATTTCTTTTTTGTCCATGAACTTGGCTTTTCTTTCTAGCATTCTCAGGTGCACTGGAGGCCCTGGGAAGAGAGAGGACTTTTTCAAAAGACACTTCCACCTCCTAATCCCTATGCCTACAAACCAAATATTGATCTATTTAGTAAACCAGCCTGTGGGAGGAGAGATTGTAAAGCCCTGTTTACTCAGCAGTTGGGCCCCCCTGACAGCTGTTCAACGGGGGATTATGATGTCACAGTGGTAATTACACTATAAACAAGGGATGGGGGAGAATAAAGCATGAAAGGAAACTGTAGGGCTAGTTACCAGGCAACACAAAATATGTAACCTGAAACCCGACAAGCATGTTAATTTCCTTGCAAGCTTCCCAGATGTCCTCACTTTATGGCCAATGCTCAGTTTCAGTTTCAATTTGTTTATTTGCCCTTCTTCAGTCACAAATGTGGAGCTGAAAATATTGGAAGAGAGGAGAAAAAGCAAAGAAAAATGCAAAAAGGAAGGCTTGTGCTTTCCTCCTGGGATGTAAGCAGTCAGGAGGAAGCTAAGAGGCTTGGACTTCTCTCAGAAAAGATGTGGAGGTCATTGTCAAAGGAGGGAGCTAGACCAGGTAAAGCCACAAAAGGCAACTGAGAGAGTGAGCCAGGGGAGAGAGGAGGAAGAGGGAAAACGGAACAAAAAGTGAGAAGATGAAAGTGGTTAAATGAGAGAAAGAGAAGAAAGAAGACTCCACGTCCCGATCAGCCTCCAGAGGCTAGAAGGGGCCCCTGAGCCCCACTGCACAGCCCCACCTAGTGGTTGCCCCCCACATCTTCCTCCATCCCTCCGGAGCCATAACGCCCAGCAGTCCTGCAATCCTTTGGGCAGCTTTATCCAAAAATTCTTATGTAGAGCTGGAATCAGCTTCCTGGTTGTAGACACCTCCCCTGAGGCCCAGGAAAAGGCACTCACAGCCCCACAGGGCCTGGGCTAGGTATACCCTGTGTTTTCCTGCTCCTGGATCCTTATCCCTGACCATGGCCCACCGTTCTCCCTCCCAAAGTGTTTTTGCTTTTGGTTTTTAAATCAAATTCTTTCTTCCTCACCACACCCCCTCGAGCAATTTTCTGTTTGTCAGTGTTCCTCTTAGAATCCTGGCTTTGAAACTAGACACCCCCTCAGGTGAGGTCCCACCTCACAGTAGAAAGCTGGATGGACCTCAGCCCCCACCCCCACCTTCCCCCCCTTCAGGCCCCTCTCTTGGGAGAGCTGCAGAGGTGTGCTGGCCGGGGCTGGAGCAGCCTCAGAAGAGCTGACTGTGAGGTCTGCAGCAATTCAGTGAGCTGGTTTTTAAATCACTGGTAACTTGAAATCTACCATGGTGACAGTATTTACACCACAGACATGGGCAAACAAGACAGATCAGGACTTCCCTTCCCCATCCTCCAGAGAGCTGTTTACCAGCTCCTCACTGTTCCTGGCTAATCACATTTGACCTCTTTTGGGACTCAGTGATTCTCAGGGGATTGAAGGAAACCTGTAGCCAGGGACCCTTGCAAACCACACGGCTCCAAACAAAAGCTCCAGGAGCAGGATGTGTGCCAGTTAGATGTAAAGAATATGGAACAGGATTTTAATTCCCCTTGACTCTCTTCCTGTATAGTGACCACCTTTGCTGACTGAGAACATTTCTCTTGGGACTGAATTCCTCAGGGGATTCCTAGAGCCAGAAGCTGGGTGACCAAGTTGGGGACAGAGGGGGAGGCGGGGAGCTCACTGAACTGAATCATAGAGGCTGCTCCTGGTATGGGCACAGATACAGGAGTGGATACAATCAATGGCTTTTCTGCAAACTTGGGAATTCTGTCACATTTCTTCTCCTCCTAAATTCTTATAATAACTGTCTAGAATGACAGTTTGGTGACAAGGCTAAGTTCCAGTCCTGGCTCAGCCACTTCCTCAGTGTTTGATTGGAAGCCTATGCTTGTCCCTTTCTGGGCCTCAGTGTCCCTGTCTGTCAGCAATGAGGGTTGAGTCTGAAGACCTCTGACTCCAGATGACTTTTGCGGCTGGCTCCAGCGTGGGCCACAGCACGGAGGCGCTCATAGGCAGGGCGAGCGGAGCTTGGCCCTGGGGGAGGAGCGTTTTTCCACATTGTAACTCTCACTGTGAGGACTTGTTTCTCACCTCCACTCCTCTGTTGTCCTGGGGATGCTTTGTTTGTTGTGGCTCTCCTCAGATGCACTACAAGTCGTCCTCGACAATGCAGCCCTGGGCCACGTTCTCTCCCAGGGACTCTCACCCAAGTCCAAGCTCACTTTCAGTCATTTCCTTAACCCCAGCAACCAAGCCTCAGATGGAGCAGAGATCTGGGGGAACTTGGCAAAGCCTCCATCCCTCTGCAAAGATCTTCCCTTTGGCTCTTACCTGAGCCATTCACAAGAGAAGATACACGAGGGTGTTTTCCTTTGCCAACATTATGACAACTTAGGAAACATCCTAGTGCTGCTGCTCGGCCTTCCTCTCTAGAGTCCAGGGTTTCAAGTTAGAGTTCAACATCATTTGCCAGCTCATTCTGACTTCGTCACCCGTCGGAGCCCCTGCTCAGCATCTGTACACCTCTTGCCCCCACTTCCCGATCACTCTTCACACACATGTCCCTGTAACCTGATTCCTTTGAGTGTCTGTTCAGATGTTATGTCCCCGGCTTCCCACTGACAGCTCTGTGTGAATAGCAACCCTCCACACACCCATCCTCACACGCCTCCTGATTTTGTCTGTCAGACTGTCACCATCTGATCGATGTATTTATCTGCATTTAACCCTTTCCCAAACATTAGATCCATGGGCACAGGGGCTTTGTTTTGCTGACCTCTAGATCCCCAGTGCCTGGGACAGTGTCTGGGACATGACAGAGACACTGTTAATACCTGCCGAATGACTGACTATATAGTCCTCATTATTTGCAGATTCCATGTTGTAAATTTGCCTACTCCCCAAAATTTATTTGTAATCCAAATCAATATTTATGGCATCTTCATTTATGGCACCGTACAGATTTGTAAGGAGGGATGAAACATTTGATTTGCCGAATGCACCTGTCCCCAGGTGAAGTTGAGCAAAGTGGTGCTCTGCCTTCTTGTGTCAGCTCTCTTTTGTCTGAAGTCTATCTGGTGGCATGTTTTTCACATCTTTGTGCTTTTTTGCAGTGATTTCACTGTTTAAAATGGCCCAAACACAGTGCTAAAGTGCTGTCTAATGACCCTAAATGCAAGAAGGCTATGATCTACCTTCCAGAGAAAATACATGCATTAGATAAGTGTCGTCCAGGCGTGAATTATAGTGCTGTCAGCCATGAATCCAGTATTAATGTATCAACATATTTATCAAATAATGTCCTTAAACAGAAATACACATAAAACTAAGTTATGTACTGAATCTCCTGATGACAATGTTATGACCAGAGCCTAACTTGTATTTCCCCTGGAAGCAATGGTTCATATTCTTTAATTCAGTGTCCACAGGCACTTTACAGCTACCATGAATAATGAAAATCATTTGTAGAGGGGTTAGAAACTTGAGTGCTAACCCATTAAGAGCAGCGGTGATCTAGTGAGTAACTATGACTCTCTGAGCCTTAGATTCCTACCTACCAATTGATAATAATAGTGCCTATCCTCATAGCTGTTCAAAAGAATCAGTTAGATGCTTAATGCACCTAAATGGGTAGTGTAGCACCTGGCCCATTGAGGGTAGACCATAATCATGAACTCCTCTAACCTTTCTCTTGTTCATAAACATATTTGCAATCCACAGGACAAATACGTTTTGCTTTCTTGTGTTATCAAAAGCATTTCTCCATATAGTTCCCAGGACTTTGAGACAGCCTATCAATTGTCCTGATCCTTTCTCTTAGTGTTGAACCCTAAGCTTATATCAAACTTTGAATTGGGCGATGAACAACTTTTTTGTTGTTAATGTAACTTTTCCTCTTTCTTAAGGAATTTATTTCTTAGATGAAGCTTCTAGGAGTGGGATTACTAATTCAATGGGTACAAACAGCTATGTAGCCCTGAGAGTAAGTTTCGATAGTGGTTGTACGAAAAGACTTCTTGGCAGACACTCGGTCAGGTGTGTGTGCACAGGACTTAGAGGTTTGCCAAGTGATTCGCCCATTCTCCTGCAGCTTTCAGCTTCTCAAGAGAATCCAGACCTGGTAGAAGCCTTAGCAACCAGCTCATCACATAAGGGGAAACTGAGGCTTGTGCAGGGTGATATGACCAGTCTGTGCCAGATAAGGACTGGATCCCAGCTCCACTGACTCTCAGATCAGTCTTCTTCCTTCCATCCCTTGGCCATAATGAAAAGGAAAGTGTTCCTACCAGGCATAGTAATGCTGCTTTCTCCAGCTTTTAGGACCTATCACTTGGAAGAAAGAAAATGTGATAAAGTCTGTTTCCTACTGAGAAATTTAAACATGCGATTCTGTTCACTTCTTCCTTTTTAACCTCTGTATTGCCAGAGTGACTAGCAGGATAAAAAAGAAAAAAAGGCTTTGTGCTCATGAACCTGGTTCAATTTCTGAAAGACTGAGGGAGAATCTAAAGCCGACCAGCACAATTCTGCCCCTGTACCTGTCATGGAAACACTGTTCAGTCAAGTGTTTCTTGTAGGAGGCACCAAGACTGCAACTTTTCTCATGAGACTGTGAAGCATGAACCAAGCAGCGCTTCTCTGATATGAAGATAACATATATATACATATAAACCATCATGACAGTAATTAATGGCTCCTAGCGAATGACAGGGTCTTAAGGAGTCATCTGCTCTATTAACAATTTTCAAACCACTCTAAAATTCAGTTGTCTACTTTGCCTCAGAAAGTTCCCAGGGACATCAGAACAGAACAAAGCACAATTAAAACTATTCAAGTTTCAGATGGACATTTTTTGATCTTAGAAAACAGTTCTTGTTCAGTTTCAGCCAAGAAAAGAAATCCCCCAGACATTCATGGAACCAGTCTTCGGGCTGGGCCAGTGAGGCCAATGACCCTCAGGTTGACACTGAGTATGAGAAGAGTTTCACAGAAATGTGTGCCTCACTTAAAGTCTTGGATTGAGGATGAGATGAGTTTATCTAACATCAGAAGAATTGCAATAACATAGGAACAGACTGCCCTTTTTCTCTATGGAAGCTAGCAGCCCCATGTGCTTGCCTAAGATTGCCTATCTTTACAGGAAGGAAGGAAGGAAGGAAGGGAGGGAGGGAGGAAGGAAGGAAGGAAGGAAGGAAGGAAGGAAGGAAGTAGAGATGGAAGAGAGGGCAAAAGGGAAAGAAGGAAGGAAAGGACAACCTCTGAGTTCTCCAGAAATTTATTATACAAAAGAGAACATACATTGACCATACAGAAAGAAATTCATACCCCATTTCCTTCCTATTTACTAAAAAAATATTTTCTTTTAACCAAAATCAAAGACTTCTTCTCTTTCCACTTGGATATGATTAATTGTCTTTTATTCCAAACAGCAGCTGTCATGTGTGTCTTGGATAAAGGGTCAACTTCTTCATAAAGCTAGTTCTTACTTTTCCATAAAGACTGTTGTCTACTCTAACACTGGTACCAAGAATAATAGTGAAGATTTTGGTTATGTTTAATAAGGATCCATCAGCAACTATGTGGTTAGTATCCACTGAATACTCAGCACTGTCCTAGGGAATGGGAGGTACAAAGAATTGAACAAAAATTTTTTCAACTATTATTTAGCTCCTGTTCGATGATGACAAAAATATTTCCATCCTAGATCCTGCTCTTCAGGATCCCAGAAGGGAAATGGATAGATAAGGGGGAAAATTAATATGATGTGATGTAGCAATAGAAAGTAGTATAAGTTACAAAAATAATATAAAGAGAGAAAGAATTGTTAAGGAAGTAGGGGATAATCATAGAAGATTACATTAAGGAGGTAACTGCTGACTTGTGAGTTTTGAAGAATAATTAGGAATGCTCCAGACGAATGACCTGGAAAGGGAAAAGACATGACAGCCAGTTGGAACCTTCAATATAAAGGCCTTGAACTGTCATCCAACAGAGGGAACATTAGATTGGAGGTATAGGTAAAGGACCAATGATAAAGGCCACTGAATGTCATGGTGCATATTTTAGACTCACAGAAGAAGCCCCAAAAGGATTTTGAGAACTCTCTTAGGCAGCAAGCAATATGTAGGGTAAACTGAAGGGGTCAGGCACTAGAGATAAGATATTATAGGTAAGAAAAGGTCTTTGCCATAGCCTCAGAGAATAGAAGAGAGGAAGAGAGAGCAGGGGAAACCATGTCAGGGCACTTGACCACAGATAATTTCCCAAGAAGTGGAACTCCTATACAGCAGGTCAGCATTCTTTTTAGGAGAGATCAAAAAACACCCAAGCCCGGTAACAAACTGCAGGGTGGTTTTAGACACCCATCTCCAGTCTCTGAGCTTTTATTCCTTAATAACTGATTCACAATCCCTCAAGTGAAAGAAAGAAGATATTGCTCATGGGTTTTCTCTGGGTTCAATGGATGTACAACTCTCTGACTTGGAAGGGGTATTAGCAGAAAACAGCCTAGGCTGAGTCTCACTGCAGAACAAATGCCAAGGTGAGACCTCATGGTCAATAGGACGGTAAGATGGCAACTGTCAAGTAGAAGGTCACTCTGCAAGGAAATATTAAGAAGCCAGGAACATAGCCTTCCTCTCTCTATGCCCCTAGGCTCAAAACTAGAGGAAGCTGGTCAAAGAATGCTTGCTTGATGGGTTTCCTGAGAGGAAAGAGACGGTAAGGCCACAGCAGCATCTCAAGGCTCTGCTTTGGTGGGAAAGTTTCCACTTGATCCACTGCTGACTAATTCCTGAAAACCGCTGGGAAATGCATAAAAGGGAAAAGTACACAAATAAGGGTTCTGACACCAAAGATGGGAGGAAGGAGGGATGTAGCTCTCATGACATGTATACATCCCTCCTCTTTCACCTCATTGGTTCTATCAGGTGTCTCCCTAGAGAGTGACCAGGCAGACAATCCCATTCAGAGCTCTGAAAGTGACTGAGGCCTTATAAGACCAAGGTAACCTCACTGATGGCGCTGAATTCTATCCTAAAAGTTCAGAAGGGCACAAGGATAAAGTGGCCATAATAAACAATTGGGGCAAACAAATAATGAGGGTTATAAACCCTCATTCTAGGTGATGCACCATAGAATATACTGAGAGCATTGTTAAATTTTTTTATTAGATCAGTCTTTGAAAGAGCATGCCTTGTTATTTTAATTTCAAGTATTATAACTCACATCACCGGATTCTTGTTATACCAGTCCTACTACTCAAAAAAGTTTATAACAATTGACAATTCTTTTACCTGAAGGCCCACAAATTACACTAAAAAGAATCAATAATTTTCCCTAATCATTTATTTTGAATAAGCCATGAATGGATATGAATGTGGAAGTGAAATATATTATGAACCTACCAATTTTGATTTGAAAGACAGATTTGTCACCACATGAAAGCACAGTGGGTAATTACCAGGTGGTTGAAATGACAATTAACTCCATCGTTAATAATCAGACAATAAATCAAGATGGCAGCCATCTGTAAATAAACACCCACAGAGCCAGCTGAATAGTATTGCACAATAGCTTAACCTCATAAAACCAGCAAACTAGTTCTGACTAGTGAGCAAGTAAATCTCCCAAAGACCAGAGAGAAGCAAATTTTTGGGTCACCATGTTCCTACACTTGTCAGCTGGATGCAGTTGAGGGCCCAGTGTTGTTTTATTTTGTTTTGTTTCTATTTGATTTTTTTTCTAGGACAATTATTGTTATTATCCACAAAATACTCACTCATTTTAAAATATGAGATTATGACTTTTTGATGTAAATGAAACTATTCTCTCAAGTAGCTCTACCCTGGAGCCTAATATACTCCTCAGGATACTTAGCCCTGACCACAGAGCAACATCTACAGAGTTTACTGCTCCCCTTTCTTAAAGACCTCTCCTCACTTAACTTCCACTACACTCCCCTACTTCTTGTACTTTTCACGATTCCTTCCTGGATTTTGATGATAACAGTGATGTTAGTAACAAAAACAACTACTACCTATATTCTTTGTTACCGTCTGCTAACTGATTTCTATGAATGTTATTGGTTAATTCTCTTAACAGCCCTCTGACATGGAGATCTTTTTTTTTTCTAATTACCCTTGAGGATATGGAGGCCAAGAATCATCCAGTCACTTCTCCATAGTGATAAAGCTGGTAAACGGTGGAGCAAAGGTTTTTAACTCGGTGGAGCAAAGGTTTTTAACTCAAGTCTGTAATTCCGTGGCCATTGCTTTCAACTTTGCCACTTCATCCATACAGTCTTTAATTAATTTTTTCCAAGTTTCATGTTGGTCTTCTTTTTTTCAAAACTCACTATCGTTTCCTTGGTCTGTCTTGGCTACTCCCACATCATCTGTGACCTCATTGCTAAGGGTTCCCAAATCTATCTTTAACCTAGATCTACCTGCTGAGTACCAGATCCTTGCAGCAACACACTGCTATGGTCCCCACCTGAATTCATTCTTTCATTCAGCAAATATCTATTGAACAACTTGTGGTCAGGCACTGTTGTAGGTATAGAGAACAGAGAGGGGAACAATCCAGGAATCAGTGCCATCATGACCCATGTATTAGAGACAGATGCAAGAGGGTGGAGGAAGACAAATGATAGATAAAATTGAAAGGAAAATAAAGAGTATGATAGATGGTGATATGTACTGAAGAAAAAAATGCAGAAAAGCAAGGGATGCAACAGGAAATCGGAGGTAAGAGGGACCTGCCGATTTCTGTAAGGCAGTCAGAGAAGGCCTCACTGAGTAGATAACACTGGAGTAAAGACCTGAGAAGGTGAGGAAGATGATTAGGTGAGCATCTGAGGAGAAGCCATTCTAGGCGGGGGAACAGTCATGGGAAATTCTAATAGGCAGAAGGATGTCAGGCATGGCTCAGGAACAGTAAGGAATCCAACAAGGCAGAGAGGTGGCAGAGAGGACTGGAATGGAAGGAGGAGTCTAAGTAGCAATAAGGCCAGGGGCTGTGAGGGCTGTACTTACAAACCATCACTGTAAATACTCTGGGGTTTTGGTCTGAGCAAGATGGGAAGGATATGGAAGCTGTGAACAGTGCAGTCAAGACCTGACTTCTTTTTAAGAGGACCAGCCCGGGGGTACCTGGGTGGCTCAGTCAGTTAAGCATCTGACTCTTGGTTTCGGCTAAAGTCATGATCTCATGGTTGGTGGGTTTTATCCCTGAATTGGGCTATATGCTGACAGCGTGGAGCCTGCTTGGGATTCTCTCTCTCCCTCTCTCTGCACCACCCTGCTTGCTCTGTCTCTCTCTCTCAAAATAAATAAACAAACTTAAAGTGGGAAAAAAAAAAAAAAAAAGAGGACCACTCTGATTCTGGCAGTCTAGGGAACTATTTCAATAATCCCAGGGGTGCCTGAGTGGCTTCATTGGTTCAGTGTACAACTCTTGATTTCAGCTCAGGTTATGATCTCAATGTCGTGAGACTGAGCTCTGCACTGGAGCCACGCTCAGCATGGAACCTGCTTAAGATTCTCTCTCTCTCTCTCTCTCTCTCCCTCCCTCCCTCTGCCCCTTCCTTTCTGCTCTCTCTGAAAAAAAAAATGACAATGTTCAATAATCCTATAAAAGACGACAGTGATTTTGAAGACAATGGTAGCCGTGAAGATGGTAAGAAACGATCAATTGCTGGATATATTTCAAAGAAAAGGAAAACTGATTTTGCAGAAGGATCAAAAATAGGATTTAAGACAGAGTAATTATGGAAGACTCTAAAGAAGAGAGTTGCCATTTGCTAAGAAGGGGAAATTTGCCAGGATACAAGTCTGTAGGTAGGATTGGGGACAAGATCAGGACTTAATATTAAATATTCCCAGGTGGCTTTTGTACACATGTGTATAAAACAGATCAGAAACCTNACACACCCCACACACACACTTCTCTTGTATATTCTTCATCTTCATTAACAACATCACTATTCCATACAGGCATTCATGCCAGATATAAGGGCTCTTTTTTGTGCTCCCCTTCCCTTAAATCCCACATTGAAGCATCCTCCAATTCATACCTCTCAGCATTAGACAAGTTTTCATGCCATGAATACAGCTTGTTTTTCTGTTTCAGGGCACAAATCCTTTGCTCAATCTAGATAATCCACCTAATCACATTCTGCCCTACCTTCCTTGGCCAATATCAACTTATTCTTCAAGATACAACTTAAATATCTTTTCTTTGAAGGCTTCCATGAGCCCATCAGCAAAACTAGCTGCTCCTTCCTCTTACTCAAGTATTACTTATCCATCAGGCCAGTATAACTTCCACTTTGGGCATTTTTGGTGTTTGTAGTATAGCATGCATGTGAGAGCGACAAAAGGTGAGGCCAAAAGAGGAGAAAGGAATGAGTTTATGAAGGACCCTGGATGTAATGCTAGGGGGTTGTACCCAGTCCTGAAGTCAATTAGGAATAATGGCATTGTTTGGAGAAGGTAAGGGGCCTGATTTCATGCAAGTTTTTAAGGATTCACTCCACTGATGATGTGAAGGGTGAGATAGACAGTAAAGTAAGTCAGGCGAAATTTGATGACTTCCTGAAATAAGGTATGGATAATGGGGATAGAGACAAAAAAGACAGGACTTTTCTGAACTAGACTCCATGGCGTTGGGGATAATAACATTTATTGAGCCTTGCCATTTATCAGGCACAGATTTAAGAACTCCTCTTGTATTAACTCACTTAATGCTCTCATTCATCTCATGAGGGAGGTAGTATTCCTATCCCTATTTTGCAAAGAAGTTAAACTAAGACACAGATAGATTTACGAAGCTGCCCAAGTCACATAGCTATTAACTAATGGAACATGGATATGAATACAGTCAGTTGCTATAGGAGCCATGCTCTTCTACCCTATTCTGTATCTCCTACAACAGAATGAATTAATATAAAACTATAGTTAGCTGCATAAGAACATTTTATTACTCATATCAATCCAAACTGAATGTCTACTTCAATCTTTCTGCAAAATCACCCTTCCAAAATACACCATTCATGAACGGTATATTCTACAACTTGTGTTTATATGGATGCTTAGCCACTATGGGATGTTTCTCTCAGCCTTTTTTCTCCCTCAGTCAAATGAGGGGAAACATGCAGCATATGGAAGCATTTCCACACTGCAAGTTATACTGAAGGGGAATATTATGCAATTTGCAAACACTGTCAAATGAAATATAAATATGCATTAGAAAAATGCTACACAGAGACAAAAATATCTTTGTATCGAAGATTCATTCAGTCAATCATTTTTTCATTCAACCAACATTAATCAGGCACCCAGTTTATAGCAGGGGAAGTGGTCAGCAGTGAGAAGAGAAAGGCAAATAAAACTTACACCTTGTCACGACGAAATTTGCAGACTTGTGATTTTTATGTTTAAATGGTCACAGCTGGATGAAAATATTCCAATTGATTCTCTGTAACCCTCTTAAAGATAAACAGAGCTCTGTGCTTTGATTCAGACAGAGCCATGGTCTCTAATTTCAGCTCTTAGAAGCTGGATATACNTGCCGCCAGCCTCTTCTCTCTGATGAGCCTCAGTTTCCTCAAATGAAGACACTACCTTCCATGGTGATTATGAGAATTAGGGATTATGCCCAGCACATAAATCCTAGTTTGAACCAATGAACAGTAATGACTACTGTGGCTTTTTATTTTTCAGTCACTAGTGAGCTTTCCAAGGGTCCAGCCAAAATTCACAATGAACCAAACATTCCCACCTGTTCCCAAACTAGCAAACAACAACAAACAGCAAACAGAAACCTCCCTGGTGACTTCAAGTAGGAAGGAAATGGCCCTATTATCAGGAACTGAATTGACCAAGTTCTTGCAAAAGCAGCCAATGCCTTGTCAACAGCTAACACGCACCAGGAGGAAGGACATGCTTTTTGAGCATTAGCCTGTGAATGTGGAATGAGAGCTGCTAAAGAAATGGTGAAGACTCATACAGCAATGCGGCGACCAGCTCCCTGAGCACCAATGTCCCTGTACAGAGACAAACTTGGAGTTTTCCTGAAGAGGTCTGGGCAGGTTTTCTTTAAAAAGTGACACTAGGAAAGTGGTCAGTTCTTTACTGATAAGGGGACCCTGATAAACAAGCTTTTAGACAAGTCCCACCCACCTTTCCATCTATGAGTCAACAGGGGACTCCCAGTAAAAGAAAAATGGTCAGACTGGTTCTCCCACCTCCACAGGGCAGGCGTCTTACCATATAAGGGATAACTAATTGGAGGAAATCAGCAAATGCCAAATACGTTCTGAGTGTCAAACATAATGATGTCAGGCTCTTCTCTTTGGGCAACTTGTTTAATATTCACAATAATTCAATCAGGTAGGCAAGTAGGAAGCTATTATTTCCATTTTGCTGGATGAAGAAACTGAACCCCAGAGAGGTAGGCTAGAACTCTCCTGAAGCAGTCCCACAGGTTTTCTCCAGAAAAGACCCCAAGATATGACCATTAGTAGGTGGAATTTGGGTCTTGATCTTTCTTACATGAAAACCTCCGTTCATTCATTTATGCTGTTCTGTCTCTCGGAGTAAAGAAAATCTGAAATGGGATGGTATTTCACATTTGGGATATAGAGAGACCCCAAAACAAGTCTCTGCCCTTCTGTATCATGGACCCCAAGCAGGCTGACCTCATTGACAAGTACTCCCTGGGCTTGGCAAATGGGCGGCACCAGCAGGAGATTAGAGGGTCCATGGAGACAGAGGTCGGGCATTTATTCTGTTTCCACCCAGACTTGCTTTCCTGAGCCATGATGAATTCCTACAGCTATGGGGCCTGTGGTCCACCCCTTTTACAGGGGTCTAGAGTTCAAGTCCTACTTCCTGTCCCTTCTACTTGGAGCAGTAAGCTCTCCCTGATTTTGACAACTTCTGGATGTCTCACCGTGCCTTGTGTATTCCCTTAATGGGGTCCATTCTCTCTTCACAAAGTTATCTTCAGCTAGCCCCTTGGCGTGTGCCATTAGTCTCCAGCTAAGGGTCTAATGATACATACTGAGTTAAAAACTGTTATATATTCAATTCAACCACAGTTTAGATTCTTAAATTGGGTCTTTGGGTATCCAGTAAATAGCATCAACTTGCGTCTTATGAAAATGAATCGGCTGAAATTGAAGTGAACACATTTTGTTTGGATACGATGAGCTTGCTAGAGGGACAATACACTCCCCACATGTTATTGGCAAACTCTGTGGTGAATGAAGCTTCCCAGTCACATTTGGAATGTGATGTTTTTTCATGAGGCCGTGCTACAAAGATCAGATCCAACGAATATGAAAACACACTTTGCAGACCCTGCCAAGACGTTCTCTAGAATGTATGCAAAATGGAGCTAAAAGTATTTGTAACTCTGTCACAGAAAGTGGAGCTTCAGCTGGGAAAACATGACTGAGATCACTTGGGCTCTACTGTCGCTGGCTTTTGGAAAAGAGGAGAGCACCTATTCATTTGAAAATGAATTGAGAAACCTTTCAGGCTTAATGACCTTTTTGAAGTTTTCAAGGGGCTCCTACACAACAGTAGTTTGCCCAGGAAACACATAAATCAAACAGGCCAAATGTAGGGCTTGCAGTCATGCCTCAGTGGGTCTGCTCAGTGAAGGCTCAGGCTCTGTTTACACTATGAAAATTAAGTTGAGATTTTAGCTCCTTATCCCCAAAAGTACACACACTTCTTGCCCCCATCCCAAAAAGTGCACCAAAAAACAATTGCCAGATACTTCTCCTAAAAATTCCCTGCATGATTGTCTCATTCTCTGCCTTAGCCCACAACTAAACACTTGCCTTGTGGTTAGTTACATGATGCAGAGGGTGGTTATCTTTGTGGAAGTTTGAGCAGACATTCAGTGGTTGAGGTTCTTTGGTCTTACGGTTTTTGGCATTATTGCAAGCACACTACTTCAATTTTTTGTGCATTCTCTCCTGAAGAACCTTTTATAAAGAATATGTTTACTTTTCTAAATCCACCTACGACTCATTTAGTATCTATCTCCCGTCTCTTCATCTTCCCCCAATCCCAACAAAGTTCTCCTGCATGGACTTTACACCCTCAGTAGAGTACACGGTAGGTGTTCAAATATTTACATGAATAAATGTAAGCATTTCATTAATCTATTTAAATTTTTAATCAGTGACAACTTTTGTGTGGAATAGGGCTACAGCAAGCAGGACAAGTTGTAACTGCCCTGAACATAAGAGGTATTCTTCTTTATCCATTTGCTAGCTGTGTGGCTTCAGGAAAGTTAACACATCTCTTGCTTTTCCCTTCCATAGAGCAGGGACATGAACTCTTGTTTCACTGATGGTTGTGGTGATTAAATACTATAATCTCTGTGAGGGCCTAGCACAGTGACGGGTTCATGAAAGAGGCTTCCTCAAGTCCAGCCCATGCCATTCCTTCTGAACTGGTACCTGGGACACATTATGTAAATAGAGCAAAGGATGGAGGAGATTAAGGGAGGTTCCTTATTTAAAAGAAATGTGGATTTAGAGGACAATCTAATTTCATCTTACTCAAAGTTTGCTGATGTTTTAGACCTTGTGCCCAGGCAATTCTCTCCAGGTTCCCCTAGAGGGCAGATAGCACTATTAAGCAGCTTGCTAATATATGGTTACCAGGAATATTGCAAATGACAAACTTTCCATGTTATCCAATTTTTCCATCTCTGAACCCTTCTCGTAGCTCTCTAGCAGATGCCACTTGGTGCCTGATAGCTTGACAAGTCTTTAATTCCACATGCGCTTCCAACATTTGACTTCTTCATCATTCAGAAACACTTTCTGTGTGCCGGGCACAGTGCTAGGGACTGAGGTTGTAGGAATGAATAAGACATGGACCCTCAACCAAAGGAGTTCACATTCCAACCAGGAAGACAGACCAACAAATAAAATTCTACAGTGTAATCATGATGACGGGATGTAGGGCATGTTGAATCCAGGGTCAGGATGGGAGTGAGGTAAGTGAGGCAGCCATGGGGCAAAACTGAAGGAGGCACTCACTGTCGGGATCCTAGGATTTGCAGAATCAGCACTTGTACCATCCTGCTAATGGAAGCCTGTTTGACTTTTGCACCCAACACACCTCCTTAGTACCTTTGTCCTGGCCCTGGGAGAAACACAGCGGAAGGATGCAACACCTCTCCACAGAGTCTGGAAGTTTCCTGGAGCAGACGACTTTGAACCCAAGCCTCTGAGAAGGGAAGGAGTTAGCCAGGCAGAGAAAGGCAAAGGTGGGGAAGGATTTGAGGGCATCGTCGGCAGATGGTCAGCAAGTGCACACCTGCAGAGGTGAGGGAGAGCATTGCTCATGGGTGCACTCTCAAGTAGACTGGCACAGACGGATCGCTGCAGGGTGGAGGTGACAGTGCGGAGACGGGAGGCAGGACAGGGACTGACTAGGATTGAGTCGAGGGCCAGTTCATAGGACTCAGGAGAGAAACAGGCTGTATATTCGGGAGGACTGAACCATTTATCAGGGAAGCAGGACACTTTTGCGGGTGAAAGGAGGTGCTATCTGTACTTGTCAGAGCGGCGAGAGCAAAGGAGAATATGTCTGTGTACGGTGCATCCATGGGCCATGGCAGGCTGATGCCTCCTGACTCCATCCTCGGGCAGGGCTGTCCCACCCCCACCACGTGTTGCACACATATCACTCTTCCGTATCTAGCGAGACACGGGAGAAACAGAGGAGGTCAGACAAACGGCTTGTGACTAGGAGTCCAGTAAAACTCCCTCCTACATGTGAGCTTTAGAACTGTGTTGAGGCCAGTATCACACCTTGTATGTAAAGACAATGTGGCCAACTTGGCAAAGATCTTTCTAGTCTTTAACACATGTGCACTTGCAAACATGAATACGTTCTCTGAATTGTGCTTTACAAGTGGGAAAAGGACTGTGGTATTTTTGTGTATGGCAGTGGATAGGCCAGAAATTTAACGAGCTTATCCCACCAAGCATGATGCCAGTCTGCCAGCTCACATCCCCATTACCCTCCAGGGGCTTCCAGTGATTTCCCAGCAAGCTCTGCTGAGGCACGGTTGGTGCAGGCAATGAGATTCTGGATTTGAGTGAGGTTCTGATGCACTGACTGGAAGAAAACTGTGAAAGGGAATACTCATTTACTTAATGATATTTAATACGAATTAGGTCTTTTGAGAAACATTATCCCTCATCTTCATAACACTGTGATATAGTTATGATTCTATTTCACACTTTATTATTAAGTATAGAAAAGTAGAGAGAAAAGTGTAATAAATACCTATATGTCACCTAGGTTTATATAGCAATAACATTTCACTATATTTTAGTTCATGTGTGTATGCACATGTGTATACACACACACACACACACACACACACACATAACTTCTAATGTAAAACACAGATATCAGGATATTTCTCCCTTAATTACTTTATTATGAATTTCTAAATGAGAAAAATTTTCTTCAAATAATAATACCTAATAAAATTAACAACTGAAAAAAAAACAACAGTAACCCTGTAACATCATCTACTATAATTTTCGTACACAAACTTTCCCAATTACATTCCAAATTTTCCCAGTTGTACCTTCAAGCTTGTACCAATCAAAGCCAATGTATTCCATTTAGTTATTATGCTCCTTTCCTTAACTCTTTTTAAAATACAGAACAATCCTCATTCCCTTGGCCCATTGAAGAAGCCAGGCCAGTTACATAGAATGTTCACTTTCTGGACTTGTTCTCTTGCTGTGTTGTTTCCTCATGATGTCTATTCCTTTTGTTCCAGTAAGCTGGAAGTTGCGTCTACAGGTTTAGTTATATTCTAATTAAAATTCTGTGACAAGAATACATCACAGGTGAGTCTCTTTCCTTCATACTAAGTCACATTAGGAAACACACTTAACCCAATTTACCATAAAGGATATTAGTGAGACTGACATCAATTTAACTGGATCCTATTTAGAAAGCAGAACCCTAAGTTAGGGAGATTAGTAATGTGCCTAACATCATGCAATTAGTAAGAGGCTGAGGTGGAATTCAATGTGTTACCTGCCCATGCAAGTCAGAGAGGCAGGGCTGAGGGACAGATTCTCAAAAGATCGTAACCAGACAACTAGGACTATATGATGGGGCCTAGACACAAGACTACAAGAAATGCTCATGGAAAAAGAACTGTCTTTCAGTGGCAGTGGGTGGAAAGACGACAATGAGTTGTCACCAGCTCAACATATGAGCTGATAAATGCTTAGTGGGAAACTTTCTTTTAAAAGCTTGTCTTACAGTCAATTAGGCATTAAAGTAAACTTTTTAATACTCCCTTATAAACAGATGTGTGTTACAATGTTTGAGAGAAAGCAGTCAGAGATATGGGTAAGGCATCATGCTCACTGAGCTGATCTGGCACATGATAGGCAGTTAATAGCTATTTGTCCATTGAATTAACCTTTTTGTGTCTAGTGTTGAGAACTCATTCTGCCTCAACCCTGACAGCTAATCAATCCCAAGGGCCTCTGATGCTAGTTCCTCAGTCTCTCTTGATTCCATGTACTTTTCACATCATTCCTTCAAATGCCTTAGGGTGAGCCACCATCTCTCCTGAAAATTCTGCAGCAACCTCCCAGTTGATTGATGTACTCTCTTCCACACTTACCCCTTTCCAATCCATCTGCCACACTGCAGCCAAAATAATTTTAACACTGCAAATTAGATGTAAAATGGACCTAAACCCTCTCGGTGGTTTACACTTAGAGTAAGATTCAGGAGTCCTGCCTTGTCTGACAAGGCTCTACCTGATGTATCCCCTCTACTTCTCCCGGCTCCTCTTTCTCTACGCCTTTTCGTTACATTGCTCTACCTCCATTTGTCTTCCCTTCTTCCCTGAACACATCCATCTCTCCTACTTCTGAGCCTGTCCACATGCTCTTCCTTTTGTCTGGTGTCCACTTCCTCCTACTCTGCTTTATGGCACAGACATCCTGACTATTTAACTTTGAATAGCACTTTTTCAAGGGTGCTTTCTCGGGCTTTCAGATTGGGTTAGATCTCCCTATTACAGTCTTCATTAATGCCTTGCTTTTAATTTGTAGGTCTAAGCAAGTTTGCGATTAAATTGCTGCTTATATAATTGTATGTATGTTTGTATGTATGTCTTTCTAACTAAGCTGTTAAGTGCCTAGCTCTAGGGAGCCACCAATAATCCCCAGCACTCTGTGTAGATCTAGCACAAGGTAAGTGCTTAATAAAAAATGGCTAAAAGTATGAATGAAGAATGAATGAATGGATAAATGAATGAAATTGCCATTTCATGGTTCTACTCACATATCATTTCTAAGACTGGTTAGTGTTTTGGTCCTCCCCCTCCATACATTTTCAGCTTTGCCAACCATCCTTTATCGATCAGGATTCTGCAACATCAGGTCTTGGGTGCCTCAAGATTTGGGCTCTTCACATAGCTACAGAGCAGTGCATTCCTTCTTCATTCATGTCAACTACATGGGGGTAGATGTAATACTAAAGGATAGAGCAAGAGCCAGGAAAGCCCAAAGGCAATAGCTCTACGGATTTGGTGCAGGGGAAGTGGAGATAACAGAGGAGACTTCCTAAATAAGCAGACTCCTGACCTAGACTGTACAATTGTTTATGAGGTGGCCAGAGGAATAAGGATAGAGGGATGAGCATTCTAGACAGATGGAACAGCATATGAAAAAGCACGGAGAAGGGAGAGAATGTAGCACTTCCAGGGCACTGCAAGTAGCTTAGTGTGGCTAAAGAGTAAGCAATGAGACCAGAAGCTAGGGAGGTACGTGAGGTGTGAACATTCTAGCCATATAAAGAAGCTTAAACTTTATGCAAAATAAAATGGAAAGCCAATGAAAGAGATATGGCAAGGGGTGAAATGAGTAGATATGAATTTTTAAGCGATTGCACAAACCATGTCTCAAATGAAGAAGAAAGACACACACTCCAAATTCAATTTGGTAAGTGTATTGAATTCGATTTGATAATTCTTGACTTTGTCAGGACATGTGTTTTTGTGTTCTTTTTCTACTTGCCAAATCAAACATGCCTATAGCACTGAGTAGTAGTAGCATAATCTGCTACTTAACCCTTTCCTTCTCTAATGCAGCGGAGATTGAATTAATGCATTGCCTAATTACTTACATATGAGGCAGAGCCCCTCCCCCCTTAAGCTGTCCGAGATAGTTGGGTTCTGCTGCTGGTTTTGTAGTTTTTATTTATTTAACCAGAGCTAGAAACATGGAAAACAACAGACTCTGAGCACGTGGATGGGTTTCCTTGCAGGAGTCTGAGCTGGCAGTTATTTTAATTAGCAACACATTTTATAAGGGCAGAATCAGAAATGGAAACATGTCAAGGCCTCTTTAGGTATTAGGTTTGGCAGACTCACATGAGTGTGCCTGGGCATGGTAATCAGCTCCTGACTACCCTCTGTCTCTCCCAAGGGAAACACGTGAACATATGGAACTTTCCCCATGCATAGGGCACCCCCTTGGGTGTCAGAGGACTTAGCTGGGAAATAAAGTCTTCTCAATTTAGGCCTTAGGTCATTTCTCTTTTATGTACCTCCAGGACAATTTCTCTGTACTATTCCCTCTTAATAATCAATCCTTCTAGATATGCATCCCAATTTACTAAATTTATCTCTCTAAAATCGACTTTGCATTTGACAAATGATTTCCTCTTCTTACTGCCACAATGGTTTCCCCAAATCCTGGGTGTGTGTATGTGTGTGTGGGGGTGTGAACCTACCTTCTATAAATTACTGGCACCCATATATACTGTTCTAATATGAAGGTCTCCTCAATGAATGAAGCTGACAGGGTGCCATCTCTATTCATTCATTCACTGAGTAGTCACTGGACTTTCTGTGCCAGACATACGCTAAGTGTGGGGCATTGGAAGAAATAGGTCTGTGAATCTGAGAAAGTTTCAATTTAATGGAGAAAAGTGACCCACAAACTGGTTTAAAACAAAGTGGTAAGGGTGGTGACAGACATACACACAAGGTTCTTTACTTGCAAGTGACAGAAACCAATCTGAAGCAGCTTGACAGAGATGGAAAATTTGCAGTAGGGGAAAAATACTGCGTTAAATTCAAAGCCGCATTTTGGGGGTAGACTGGAAGACTTTAGACACGGCCTTCCTCATGCTATCAACTCTTTCTTTGTGTCTTTACTCTTCTCTCCCTGCTGACTAGCTTTCTCTGCCTCACTCAAGCTCCTAATATTTCTTTACCCAAATTCAAACAAATATCCCAGACTGAAATTAATCTCTTAATCACAATTCAAAAATTTAAGAAGAGAGCCTGATTGGATTAAGCATCCATCCCAGGTCTGAGCATCTGTGGCCAGGTGGTGAACTGTCTGCCACAAACAATAAGTGGTGGTCATTCCATGCAAACGCAAATCAATATTCTGAAACTCAACAGGTGCAGCCTCAAATTTGCTCTCAAGAAGAACAAACACTATTTTCCTATTCCATGTTGCTTTTCTCTACAATCAGACATTAAAATCAATAGATGCTTGTCTTGTGATTAGCTAGCTTAGTCACATTTCTTAGGGGAATATAAAAAATCCAAGTATAAAACTTTTAAAAGAGACATAGCTGAGGGAGGAGAGAGAGGAAAGAAATCCTTGCATCCTAAAAATAATGCAACACACTAAAATTTCTAAAATATCTGATGAAACACTGTTTTGTACTATGTTCAGTTTTCAGGCCAAGGATGCCAAAATTGTGGCTTATCCAATGAGGGCAGGTTAGCACCAATTGGCAGAAGCCCATAAAAATAATCGTCTGATTAGAATTTACTGGAATCTTACTCCTATAACTTGTAGATTCAAACAAGCCCTTGTTCTGCTCCACAAATACCTCCTGAAAGCTATAAGGGCTTTTCAAGGCCATTGACCTAAGACCCTAAATTATTGTTTATAATCTCTCTCTTCACAATCCAACAACACCTAAATTATTAAGATCTGTCACAATGTCTCTGAAACCAATGAATTAAAGCACTTGTTAATCCATTTTGGAGCAGATTGTGTCAAAACAAAAATAGAACAACCTTGACTTTGGAGCATGTAGCCCCCAGTTTAATATCTGTTCCTTTGATATTAAAAAAGAACTTTTAAGAAGGGGAAAAACAGTTGGGGAGAGGGAGGGAGGCAAACCATGAGGACTCTTGAATGCTGAGAACAAAGTGAGGACTGATGGGTATGGGGGGAAGGGAAGGGGGGTGATGGGCATAGAGAAGGTCACCTGTTGGGACGAGCACTGGGTGTTATAAGGAAACCAACTTGACAATAAACTATTTTTAAAAAATTTTAAAAAATGACAATAAAAAAGTGCTTTTAGAAATATATCACTGCATTTGTTTTGAGATGCTGGCACCCCCAGTCAGAACTGTAGGCAGAAGATCCAAGTCTTCCCAGGAGGTGGCTGCATTAGAAAGCAGAGTTGGTACTGGCCACAAACCTCACTGTCATATTGGGTGGGGTCAACCTTTGTTGGTTGTCAAGCATTCATTCAACCAGCACATGTGGTTCCTATTGGGCCCTGCCTATGAGGTTCTGTGGGGAATCCAAGGACACGCAAATCACAGTTACTAAACACACATCACTTCCGTTCTAAAAGGAGGGATAGATAAGAACTCAGAGAGCTAAACAGCAGAGCAGAGTATGCTAAACAAAGTACAGGGCATTAAAGAACTTTGGAAGGGAGTGTAGCAGGTAAGGTCCCTGGATCTGCCATTCCTAGCTATGTGACCCTGCTCAAGTTTTTACTGTCATTTAACGTTAGTATTTTTCTTTTTTTTTCCTTGAGTTTATTATTTTTTGAGAGAGAGAGAGAGAGGGAGAGAGAGAGAGAACGTACGCATGCAAGCAGGGGAGGAGCAGAGGGAGCAGGAAGGAAAGAACTTAAGGTAGGTTCCATGCCCAGTGCAGAGCCTGCCACAGGGCTCAATGCAGGGCTCAACTTGATGACTGTGAGATCATGACTGTGAGATCATGACCTGAGTCAAAATCAAGAGTGGGTCGCTTAACCAACTGAGCTACCCAGGCTCCCCAAACGTTAGTATTTTCATCTGCAAAATGAGAATAATAAAAGTATTCACCTTGTAGGGTAGTGGTGTATATAAAGTTAGTAAAGATGGAAAAAGAAAATTATTGTTGTATGGAAGAAATGTTATTTATCTTAGGCCTTAAGGGACACTTTCTATATTGGAAAAATCATGTAAACGATGTACTATACAGTTATTATACATGTTAGCTACACAAAATTTAGAAAATTTAGTATGTGTTAAGAAAAGAAAAATAAACTCCAATTCCCATTTCTAGAGATGAATACTGTGGCAATTTTGGTAAATCTCTGGTCTTCTTTCTTCTCACATATTACAACATCTAACAAATAGATTATACAGTTAAATCTCCTATATTTTATTAGAGTCAAATAAACTAGTTATTTTCTTTATAATTTTTACTGCTTTTTATTTCAGAGGGCCTGCTCCATTCTACAACTTACATACTTTATTTTAATTTACACTTTATCACAGTAGCCTCAGCTAGGGCTTTCTAAACTCCCTTGTATAACTCAAAGATAACAGGACAAGATGACAAATTAAGTAAGTTTTTCTTTAAAATAGGTGTGGGGGGGATGCAAAGAAGGAAAAGGAAAGATCTATATTAAAAAGGATGAAAAAAGTTGCTCACTCGTTAACCCAATTTCTGTGTACATACTACATGCTGTTGCATACACACTCTGTACTGTTGTGCTTGGCTCTGAGGATTCTGAAACTGCACTAGACCTTGTTCTTGTCCCAAAGGGAAATGTCCTCTCAGTGACCCCCATCTGACCAAAGTCAGCTAGGAATCCTTATTACACTGTGTGCCAATGGGAAAAGAAAGGAAACCAAATGCAAATTGAGCTTCTATTGTACATGACGCAGTAAAATACCATCTACCTCTCATGCGGCCCATTTCACATGTGAAGAGACTGAGGTCAAAAAGGAGATGTGACTTGCTCTAAGTAACAAGGTAGGTGAACTATACCTACAATCAGCTGACGCCATGGGCACAGTCATACAGGGCCTGCTGCTCAAAAGGCCCCAGTTGTCACCATCTTGAAATGATCGTTTCAAATGATATTTTATTATCATTTTAATGAATAATTCATCTTTTAATAATTTTATCTCTGAATTTGCGTTTTCAAGTGAGGCCTGATAGGACAATGGTGCACATTCTAGGAACTCAGAGATCCCAACTCAGTACACACTCTCCTCTCGCACCACTTCCCTGCCTGTCCAGATGGGTTCTAGGCCTCATGCTGGCTGAGCCTGACTCTCAGCTGCCCAACCTTTCCCTCTCCACCTCCTACAATAGGCCTTCCATCCAGGACAGCAGCTGGGTTTTGTTGGCAGAAAGAAGCCTTTCTTCTGTCCTTGCTCTCTACCCCAGTAAGGGCTTGTGACCATGGGGACAGTTAATGTCAAGCACACACCCTATAGCATCTCTAAATGGGGCAAGGCAGTGGCTGTTCTTGCCATGGGCTGGCAGTGTCATATCCCATCCAGCAGGCAACTCAGTAGGGACCCTTCCTCAGTCCTATCCAGTTACTGACAACACCCTTGCACAGAGACTGCAGTCCCTTAGGGGCTGCCCATCTGCCAATGGGGTCATGATCATATGGGGAGGGGAGACCAACTTTCAGAGCTGGGGCATCACATTTTCTCTTTCCATGGGCTTTGCCAACTGTGCAGAGGCTCTGCCAGGAGCCTAGACCAGAATGACCCCAAAGCCTTTGTTCCCTATAGTGTCCCAGAGGTTAGGGAACATACAAAACAGAGTGTGAGGTCAGAGGGCTTGAGCCAGCCACACGCCAGAAGTCCAGATAGGAACACGTCAGCCCCGCCGCAGCACCTCTGGGACTCCCACCAGCTGCCAGGGAGAACGTCCACCATCCTTTTGATCATGCATGTGTTGTCTCCCTCCTCCCCTCTTCCTGCGGGGCAGTTCCTTTGCTTTACTGTACAGAAGTAACTCTCTCCATCTACATAGCACTTCAGAGAAATCATGCTAGTGGCAACAGGTGGGTGGAGTTGGGTGGAGACAGACCTGAGAGATCTTGGAAAGGCACAAATGCACAGTAGGAAGGAACCTAACCAGGAAACAGGCAACGGAAACAGAGATAAGGGGGAGAATGTTCTGGTTTTCACAGAGCTGAGTGCTTTTCCAGGATGTGGAACTTGCAGAGCTAAAGCAGGACCGCCCATGGCAAATTCGGCTGGTCACTGTAGAGGGTCAAATCATAGAAAACAGTGGCAACTAACAGGGCCAGTGTTTTACAGGTGGAGGAGCTGTGTCCCTTCTATGATCAGATCTCATTCTGGCAACAACCGTGGGAGGAAGGCAAACTCAGTCACCCTCCCATTTATGAAGAAACTCAGAATACAAATGACTTAGCTTCAATCAAAAACTTAAAAGTACTAGAACAAGCCTGCAAATCCCTATCAGTTAACAAAACAGAAATAATGGAATCTGATAACTGATTTAATGTTTAGAGGAAGCAAGAGAGGAGATGGGTTTTTGAGTTGACTGAAAGCTAGATACTTCCTTGAAGAGAAATTAAGAGGAAAAAATCATTTGGGTTGGAGTATATCAAGCTCTGAATCCACTGAGTGACAGAGAATTTCTTAGTGGGCCAACGTCTTGAAAAGCCCCCACCAAAGTCATGTCTGCCTAATCAGTCAATCTGTCTTGGATACCGCAATGCTCTGAGACACACCTTGGCAATGGCTTTCTGCTTCTACTCGGGAAATATTCTGGGTCACCTTCCTGACAAGATAAGCATAAAAACTGGCAGTAAACCGCTGTGAATGTACAGTGAGCAGGAGGTAAGCAATATGCAACTAATTCTCTTAAAGGACCCGAAGAAGAAGCCCAGAGGTGAGAGGGTGTGGGGAAGAAGTGGGCATTCTGTCTTTAGAACTTTTTTCATTTACATTTTTTTTTCACCTTATTATTACCCAT
>NW_027530971.1:3067296-3078737 GCF_008692635.1 Crocuta crocuta
AAAAAAAAAAAAAAATTTAAAGTTTATTTATTTATTTATTTATTTATTTATGAGGGAGAGAGAGCATGGGTTGGATAGGGGCAGAGAGAGAAAGGGGAGAGAATTCCAAGTAGATTCTGCACTGTCAGCGCAGAGCCTGACACCAGGCTCGAACTCACAAACCGTGATATCATGACCTGAGCCAAAATCAAGAGTTGGACACTTACTAGACTAAGCCACCCAGGAGTCCCCCCGCCCCCAATTTCATTTTCACTTAATTTCTTTATTTGACAATCAATTTCCAGAAGCCATGCTACATTGAAAGACTGCAAAGTCACAGTCCTGCTATTGCGAAGCTCATTTATCCATCGCTGAGGTGCGCCGCCTGTGACCAGGGCTATAATACAGGTCTCTCCCTGTTTGGGGGAAGTCTAACTTCAGCAGAAGCAATACAAATGAAGCCTTGAAGAACAAGTAAAGCCAAAAATACACCAGGTAAAAAGCAGCAGAAAAGTGCAATTCATTCCCTTCTTCGTTTACTGAAGACTGACATAGCATCTATGGTGTGCCCGGCCCTCTTCTGAGTGACTTGTCTTGAGGTGCATGGTGCAGGGGTTGTGCTCAAGCCTATCTGACTCCAATTTCCACTGTAGTGAGACTCCTCCAGAGAGGACCGTGACCTTCTGGAAAAGGACAGGGGCTTTAGGTGGAAGACAGGCGTTAGGTCCAAAGATAAATTTCCCTATAGTCCTCTGCTGCAAGCTTACCTCCAGGGCAGACATAGGTACACAGGTAGAGAATTTAAGGAACGACTACAACATAGAAGCTACCACTGCCTAAGCAATACTACATGCCCAGCACTGGGCTACATCACAGTTAACACTCATTCTAACTTTGCTCCTCATGCCAAAATGCAAACTCAGAGAGGTTATTAAATACTTTACCGAAGTCCACACAGCCAATATGTAAGAAAGTCCAGTGTCTTTCTGACTCATATTCTGTGTTCTTACCCCAGCCCTGGACTTTCCCTAAAGCATGTAACTCGCAGGTGCCTACTTAACCGTGAAATTCTTGATCCCTCATAACTTACATTCCACCAATCACTCTACTTTTATAATTATCATTACTCCTTCTACTACTATAAAAATTAGTAGGGCACCTGGGTGGCTCAGTCGGTTAAGCATCCAACTTTGGATCAGGTCTGATCTCACTGTTGGTGACTTCTAGTCCTGCGTCAGGCTCTATGCTGACACCTCAGACCCTGGAGCCTGCTTCAGATTCTCTGTCTCCCTCTCTCTCTCTGACCCTCCCCCATTCACACTGTGTCTCTCTCTCCCAGAAGTAAATAAATTTTAAAAAAAGAAAAAAATTTAGTAACAAGCAAGCAGGAATTTTTATGACAATCATATTTCACAACACAACTACAACTGGGCTTTTCTAGGTTCTTCCAATATGGAATAGTTTGATGAAATTAATTGGGTGAGCTTTAAGACCTCTCCTACTCTTAAAACGCTGATTCCCTGAAAACTCCTAAATAAAGCTCAGAATTAATTTTGTTGAATTTCACTAGTGACCAACACTTTCGAAATTTCCCCTCCCTACTCTCCCAGTCTTTTTGTTTGATTTTTATTTTTCCTTGTTTGTTTGTTTGTTTGTTTTACTGTGCCTTTGTTGAATTCTCCCAAAATGCCAGCTGAGGTTAGCAAAGTTGTGCAAGACCTCACATTATCAATCTAGGCTATTCAAAGCACATGCTTGAACTGACTGTTTTGTGGATATTATTCCTCTTGGTTACAATTTATGACAACCAAACAGAGCTTTTGCTACAAACAAAGTTGCAATTACAAATTAAAAAAAGAAGAGTATCTGGGCAACACACAGAGAAAGGCTATATCTCTGAAATTGACTCTTGGTTTTTGGAAGGCGAAGTGGGGCAGGGAGAGGGGGAGGAGAGAGGATTATGCCTCCTAAATTCAGAGATTCCATCCAGAGAGCAGCCCAGCCTCACTTCTGTGGCTGAGAACTTCGACTCCAGCTTCCATCTGGTTTCCATAAGGCAAGGGAACTTGGCGAATGGCAGGCCACGTAACTGCAGCACGTGCACATCCTGACCACGAGTACCAGTAAAAGGAGCCAAAGGGAATGAAGAAATTTCCCTCAGTCCCTCTGCACAGTCTAGGGCAGGAAAAGTTGCTTTCGAGAGAAATAGAGTGCTCTTCTGCCTTGCTGGGCAGGTCTACAAGAACTAACCAATGCACTGAATCAAAAATGCCCAGACCTAATGATAGGGTGTTACCAATTATTCTAGAAATGTCAAGTAAATGATTTAATACCACTCCTGCAATTAATTCTATACAGTGTGTGCAAAAGAAGCAGGATTTAAAAGAAAGAACCTATACTTGGATCCAAATGGATATGACCGGGGCGCCCGGGTGGCTTAGTCGGTTTAAGCGTCCGACTTTCGCTCAGGTCATGATCTCGCGGTTCGTGGGTTCGAGCCCCGCGTCGGGCTCTGTGCTGACTGCCAGCTCAGAGCCTGGAGCCTGTTTCAGAGTCTGTGACTCTCTCGCTGACCCTCCCCTGCTCCTGCTGTCTCTCTCTCTCTCCTAGAAATAAATAAAACATTTAAAAAAATTAATAAAAACAAAAAACAACAACAAAAAAAACAAATGGATATGACCACTCTGTTAATGTGGAGCCTTGAACAGATTACTTAAACAGCCAAAAAGTATGCAGAGTGTCCTTACCTTATAAGATTTTTATTGATGATCTATATAAAACATATTGTATATAATGCATGCTTAATAAATGGTTAATTAATTAAGGTCGAAGTGATGTTTTCTTCCAAGACTTGTAATTATTAAAATATGCTTACATGCTTTATGAAAAGAGTATGTCTACCCGGAGGATACTCTATCAATCTTTTTTTATTAACACACCTTTGTTGTTTTTAATTTATGCCATTTGCAATGCCTTAATTCAAAGAATCATGCAAAATGCAGTTTGAAAGGCATGTCCAGTTCCTTCACCTTACAGATGAAGGCACTGAGGATGTTACAGCAGAAAAAATGCCAAGTGATCCCCGACAGAGATAGTAAATTGGTGGTAGATCCAGGGCCACCCCCGTATTGTCTCAGTTTTCCTGTTTACTATCCCACTTGATCTCATTAATCTTTCTGAGGCTCCAATAATTTCAGTTGTCCCTCTAAAAGACACATCATAAAATTAAAGATCTGGGATAGGTCTGAGAAATTCCTATAGTACTGATTATAGCGGTGAGGTGGTCTGAAAGATGGTTCCCAAAGAAGTCCCATCCCTGGAACCACTGAAGGTTATCTTAAGTATTTAAAAAGGGGACTTTGCACACGGGATTAAGTTAAGGATCTTGAAATAGGGAGAGTATTCTGAATCATCCCGGTGGACCTGATATAATCACAACAGTCCTTGTCACAGGGAGGCCAGAGGAGTCAGGGACAGAGAGAAGGCCATGTGGTAACGGAAGCAGTACTTGTCCTGATGCACTCAGGAGACGGAGGAAGGGGCCACAAGCCAAGGGATATGGACAGCTTCTCAAAACATGAAAAGGCAAGGAAGCAGATTCTTCTCTGGAACCTCCAAAAGGAACCAGCTCCATCAACACCTTGACTTTATCCCAGTGAAACTGATTTTGAACTTACGGTTTCTAGAACTGTCAGAGAATAAATCTGTGTCGTTGTAAGTCAATTTGTGGCAATTTGTTACCATAGCAATAAGAAGCTAACACAACATGTAATGATGTACCAGAAACGATGGCAGTCAAAATATCCAACAGTGAGAAATTAAATAAACAAATGATAGTAGAATACAATGCAGCCTTTTAAAAAAGTATTGGTTCATATTAATTGAAAGAGAAAAATGTGTATAATTTTAAATAAAAGAGCAGTTTATGATATCACATATAGAAGATGACTCTATTTTGAAAGAGAAAATAAGACTGGAAGTATATATTCCAAATTATTTACAGTGATTATCATGATGGTAGAACTTTTCTACATACTTTTATGCATTCTCCATTATGATGCAGCAAAGGTGGTAATTTTAGAATTAGAAAAAGACATTATTTTTTAAAAAACATGAATCTATTATTCCTTGATCCTTTCATCTTATAAGACAGGAAACATATATGTAAAGCAGAGGAGTTGCTGATTCAAAGAAGGGACAGCTAGACCAAAGTTCTCAATTTAGAATTTGGAAGCTTATCCTTAACTTCTAAAAGGCATAAGAAGCCTAACTTGACTCATCCCTATGAAAGCTCATCGAGATGAGACACACTTCCTTCTCTGCTTTCAATTCCCCTCTACAGGCTGTCCTTTAGTAATTAGGAAGAATTAATAAGTGCTTCCTCCTTTAGACAAGTCATGAAGAGTGCTGCAGAGCCTAATTATATGTGGCATTTTGCAGACTTGCACCAAATCTCTGTGTGTATGTCATATCGAAGGATTCCACTGAGAGAAAAACTGAAATGTAAAGAGACTCTGATATTCTAGACCATTGTGGTATTCTCGCAAGCCATGAGATGGAAGTGCTAGACAGTTCTTTACTACTCTTTTCTACTCTGCTCTTAATGAGTTCTTTGACTCTTCTTGTTTATTCTCAACTCTCTTTCCTCAGAGTATGGGATATTCAGTAATCAGTCATCCCCAGATCTTTCTTGCTGTTTCCTGTCTAATTCAGCCTAAAATATTTCTGAGTTCCTACAAAATTCCAAAAGAGTGTACTGAGTTCTGGGGTTGCAACGGTTAATAAAACAGAGTCCTTGCCTTCAACTCACTTCCAATCTGGTGGTACAGCTAAGCACATGCAAAAAAAGTAAATCTCATATTTGACTGGAAAGTTGATACTAGAGACTGTCAAATTCAGGCAGCACAAAGGAGAGATTACAGCTGAGTGTAACTCCAATAGAAAAGGAATGATTGCACAGAGGGGACCTCATCTATTTGTCACTTTGCTCTGAGTTCATTCCTCACTCTTTGCTCTGCATTTCATCACTGGAGGGTTGATCCCTGAAAACTACATTTCCCAGGCTCCTTTGCCAACTAGCTAGATTCAGTCAATGAGAGACTCAGGCAGGAGACTGGAGGAAGGCAGAAGGCCAGGTATTTCTTTCTTTCTTTTATTTAATGTTTATTTTTGAAAGAGACAGCATGAGCAGGGGAGCGGCAGAGAGAGAGGGAGACACAGAATCTGAAGCAGGCTCCAGGCTCTGAACTGTCAGCACAGACCCTTAGCGGGGCTCAAACCCACGAACCATGAGATCATGACTTGAGCCAAATAGGATGCTTAACCGACTGAGCCACCCAGGCACCCCAGAAGGCCAGGTATTCCTGTGTCTCTCTATGCTTTAGGTGGCATCAGTGGCTGTGGCTGTATCTCTGTCATGCCTCAGCATCCACTGGATGCGGCCGCTCCTTGTCTCAAGGACCACCGCCTCCTTCTGCTGCACTCCACCCTGGCAGTAGCAGTGCTAGCAGCTTCCTGTGGTTGTTCATCTCCTAATTGTCTCGCCATCCTCTGTTGGGCTTTTCAGCTCTTCAGAAAGCAGGTTTTTGATTCATCCCCCAAGTTAAAGAGCCTGCATTTAACTACCAGCTGTGGTTTCTGTTTTTCAGACTGGACACTCAGGAGTTGAAGATCCAGAGGATTCTCAATAGGCAGAGTTAAAAAAAAATTAATTAATAAATAATCAATCTAGGTAGAGATGACAGCATGGCCACAGTCCAATGTGGAAAAAAAGTGACCAGGGCAATCAATGGAGTTGTGTCTTAGAAGTCATTAGGGACCTATTGGAGAATTGATTGGCAATCTAGGAAGAATCAGATCATAGACACCCTTGAGTTCACAAATTGAGGAATATGGGTTCTACTCCACATCACTAGAGAGTTGTTGAAGACGCTGAGCACAGTAGGATGAGCAGACTTATTCTTTAGGAAGTTCACCCTGTAAGTGGCAGTTGATTCAACTAAGCAATGTTAAAGAGAGCCCAACAGCAAGAAGAGGGTGCATTTGAGCAGAGCCACATTAATTTGGCAAAAGGAAAGGGAAGTGGTAAGGGTGTCTGGGAAATGATGAGCCTGAGTGACTGAATGGCCATCCCAGTGACCTGGAGGAAACTGCAGAGGTGAGCCTGATCTGTGCTAATATGACAGGAAAAGCACTTATTCGAAAACATGGGCTTGAAACTCACAGCAGAGATTCCTCTGGGAGAGTTTTTTTAAGATTTATCCCCTTTTGGGTATAGGCACCGTGGGGTGGTACAGAGTACCAGAGATTTGGAATGAGGCTTTGCTAATTTTTTTTCTTTTAAAGTAAACTCTATCCCCAAAGTGGAGCTTGAACTTATGACTCCAAGATCAAGAGTCACATGGTTTACTGCCTGGTCCAGAGGCACCCCTGGAGGAAATTATTTTTATTTATTTAATCATGTATTTATGTATTTATTTTTATTTTTAAAAGTTTTTCTTATGTTTACTTGAAAGAGAGAGAGACAGAGAGAGAGAGAGAAAGAGAGAGAATCTGAAGCAGGCTCCAGGCTCTGTATTACTAGCACATAGCACGATGTGGGGCTCAAACTCATGAACCATGAGATCATGACCTGAGCTGAAGCCTGACACTTAACTGACTGAGCCATCCAGACTCCCCAGCAGGAATTATTTTCAAAGGCATTCTCACTCATTGACAAATCAGTTTGTGGGAATGAAGGAAATATTTAGAACATTTATGTTGACAAGAAGCAATCACCTTGATCAAATTAATGTAATTTTTACTACTGTTATTTAATTCTTAATGATAAATTCATAAGAAGATGGAATTTTTATGACATGACTATTTCTATTAACTTATTTTTATTAGTATTACAGGTAAAATAAAAACTGTTTTCATGACCTGTATTTTAAATACTAGTATGAAATCATCAGCTTTTAGTGATGATAAAAAGAAGGAAGCTCAGCTGATCTTTTCCCTAAAGGTGACAGGGCTTGTATCCTCTTCCTGTATTCCAGGCCAATAATAGCTTATGTGTCAAAATAATTATCTTATATATACATGTGTGTAGTCTTTTAACTTCTTCATTTGTCTTTCTAGACCCAGAGAATGTCTGCTACATAAACGACTCTAAATGTCATTATATGAGTAAGCACTCTAATTAGAAATTAAGTGCTAATAATTTGCCCTATTAAAAACTTAGCTTTTAAGAAAGCAATGATTTATTTCCCTATGATACCACTTGAACATTATCCTAAAACCAAAGAACTATTTTTTTAAGACTGCTCAAAAGCAGTGTACTTTATAAAAACATTTTTTTAAAATGTTTTATTTATTTCTGAGAGAGAGAGAGAGGGAGACACAGAATCTGAAGCCGGCTCCAGGCTCTGAGCTAGCTGTCAGCACAGAGCCCGACGCCGGGCTCGAACCCATGAACCATGAGATGATGACCCGAGCCGAAGTCAGACGCTTAACCGACTGAGCCACCCAAGCATCCCCAAATCAGCATACTTTAAAAACAAACTCCCAACTAGTAATGTGACTTTGTTTATGTGATTCTGGGGTCCTGAACAACTCCTAGGTGAATCTATTTGTTCCAGAATTTGCAGGTGCTTTCTGAGAATGAGTGCCTGAACAACGTGCATTTTGGAGCTACAAGGAGCCACTGGGATCATGTCTTCTATTTTACAGAGGAATAAACTAAGACTGTAAGAAGTTAAATAAATTTCTTGAAATGTCATAGTTAGCCCCAGAGGCCAGCCCTATTTCTATCCAACATTCTTGCCATCACCATCACATGGGCCTCTCGCCTTCTAGCACTGTGGCCACTTTTGGTACCACCCTGTACGAAACCAGAGCCTGGTGCTTGACCCAGGGCAGGGAGCCTCCCAGGTCCATTGGATTTCCTGCCTCTGATGACAGGAAGGCGTCAGAGCAGAACAAAGTCACTCAAGCTTCACCTTTGGGGAATATGGGTTTTATTAACGTTGTCACACACTCACCCCTCTGGCTGTATAGCTGCAGCTTTCTGCACACAGCCCATCCGTCTCCAGTGGGTCTTCCTGCTAGTGCCACATCTAACAGCAGCAGAACTAGGATGACTATGATTGCCTCTCTGGTGCAAGAATAATGGATTTATGTCTCAACACACACATGCCACAGAACACTGAAGGGAGGGAGAGTCCGGCTTGTGACAAAGTCAGGCACGTGCTTACAGACAGAGTGGGATGGGTGTGAATTATTCATCGCTCCCCTCCCTATGGACCCAGGACTACCTCCCTTTATAGAAGGTCTTTTATACAGGTTGTTGTACATCCTCCAAAATTCTAGAGCTGCCTCTAAACACGGTCTGCTTTCTTTTCCCAAAATATTATTCCAGGAGGGCTTGTATATTTCACCTCTATGACATGTTAGAGTCTAAAGACAGGCAAACAGCCATTTTTTCTGTTTCCTCTCATAGGAGACATGAATCTCTCTCAGTGGCCCAGGGGTCTGGCTTAACATGAACCACACATAATCTGCCTGAAACTTCCCTCTGCTGAGGCAGGAGAAAATAGATGTGTTATGGGATCAGCTCAGATGCTCAGGTCCTCATAGGGTGTTAGGGACTGAATTGTGCTCCTAACCCCAAATTCATATGTTGAAGCCTCTGTACCTTAGAATGTTACTATATTTGGAGACAGAGTCTTTATAGAGATAATTAAGGTTAAATGAGGTCATGAGCCTAGGGTCTTAATCTGATATGACTGACATCCTATAAAAAGAGGGAAAGATGCCAGGGATGTGCACACACAGAGAATAAGCCATGCAAGAAACAGAGAGAAGGCAGCCATCCGCACACCACAGAGAGACGCCTCAAGAGAAACAAAACCTACCAAACTTCGATCTTACATTTCTAGCTTCCAGAACTGTGAGAAGATTAATTTCTGTTGTTTAAGCCCCCTGGTCTGTGGTATCTTCTTATGGTATCCCTAGAAAATCCGTCCATAGGGTGATCTAGAAAGTAACATGGATCTTGATTTTGATTATAAAACCTAGCACCCAACAGGTGCAAAAAACTTTATGCTTTATGTCACTTGACATGATCAAATCTGACTAATCTTCCTGTGGAAGAAGCACAAGCCACGGTAATCAATCTCACAAGCAACATAAAGGAAGAATGGGTGACCTTGCAACCAAGTGGATTTTTCCTTGGCAGCCATGGAGCAGAGTCATATTTCACAGTGCGTGGTCACATTTCATAGAGCAATCTATATCCAAAGACTATCTTGCCCAAGGAAATATCTGTCCTACCAAATATCCTTTAGTCTATACATTATGGTCCTGGCATAGGTGGTAAGAGATTATTAGTTCAAACCTTCCACTTATTTGAATTTTGTGAAAAAAAGTGATACTAAACTTTATCTTTTTACAAGGTACAAATGAGGTGATGAAGAAATCAATCGATCAACTTCAAGGAAGTGGTATATATACCTAGATTGACTTCAAGAATCTTAGAAATATGCATCTGCATGTAAATACTGATTGTGCCAAAGTGTGAGGTATTCATCTCTCTTCATAGGGCAGCTCCCTCCCTTTCTCTCTCACTCAAAGAGTGGTTCTTAGCCCTTACTCACTTTGAAAGTTGATTTAGAGAAATTAGGAAGATGAATGAGAATCTATCAGAACCTAAAGGAAGGACATGATAGGATCAGTATGACTTAAACATCTCCAAACACAGGCAAAATATCTACTACATAGCAGGCACACCCTAAATGTTCTTCCCAATCTTCTTTCACACTAATCTAAACAGTAAGTTTTACTACAGTGATGAATGTTGGTGCTGAAGGATCATGGAAGTTCCTACATTACAAAGCTGAAATGAAATTAGAGACTATCAACTACAATTTCTTTATGCTAAGATGCAGAAACTGAGGCCAACAGAGGTTAAGTGACTTCTTCAAGTTCATTCACTCATCAGTGAATACCTGTTGTGTGACAAGCAATGGACTGGCCACAGATTCAGTTGTTGACAAAATCAGGACTGGGATCCAGAATCTGTGACTTGAGCTCCTTCCGCTCCTAACCACAGTGCTGCCCCTGAACAAGTTTTGTTTCAGAAATCGCCATATGATCTCAGGCATATCTTGCCACCTCTGCCCACATGTATTTAGGGTTGATTCTCATTCCTTAAATGTGGTAAAAGATGTGGTAAAATGTGGTAAAAAAAAATAATCCTAATGTTGACAGGATTACACTCAGAGAAAAGAAGAACATCTACAAATGCTCCTTTGGGTGTCAGAGAAGGCTGACAGGTTTCTGGGACACTCTGCTTTGAGCAGGACTGAGACACAGATGGAACTGAATGCAAAAGGGCCATCGAGAGGGTGTGGACAGGGTCAGCAGGAGGGATTCCGTGAGAGCAGTTGTACCAAGTGTGGAGACAGAGAAGAAAGGCTGGGAACAAACTGAGATTATTGCTGAAGAATGACTCAAAGTGCAGAGACAGAAAGGAGGGGTGTTCTAGGCAGAGGGAGCAGAACAAACACATGTGCATAGGAACATCTGCTCATGTGGAATCTGAAAAGACTTTAAAAAGTAGAAAGTCGGATACAAAAACATGTCATTATGAATAGCTTAGAAGAGGCCTCCTGTCTAAGAATTTATGTAAATAGGCTATTTTCAGCCTGATTCATTTTTCTTGTAAACTGGCTTCTTCAAGACTCCAAGAGTGCCTTGAATGCAAACACAACAACTTTGTTGAACAAGTCAATATTTACCCTTTTATGTGCTTTCTAATTTCAGCTTCGTCATTCAGCTAATATTTTAGCAGGGCCTGTAAACTGGCCATAAGGAAGCTTGAGATGCTTCCCAGGGCTGTGAATGAACCAAACATAGCATTGTACCTGCTATGCTCACAAATTGAGCTTAGTTTGCTAGGGCCAATTTTGTTTTAAAGTGAGAGTGGTAAATTTCTCCAGAAGAAAATTTATGGAATCCAAGTAGCAGCACACGCTACACACACACACATGCATACACGCACACAGTCTTCCCATCTGTTTAATACTTTGGAATCTGAGACTCAAAAAAAAAAAATGTCTATTTTGTATAGTGTCCTCAAAACATTTTAAAAAGAAGAAAAACGTCAGCTCATCAGGAGATACTTCAACTTTCTCATGGTTATTATTAAAAACTAAATCTTGCAACTTGAAATCAATTACAGGAAGAAGTCTGGAAAACCTCCAAAAACATGGAGGTTAAAGAACACCCTTCTAAAGAATGAATGGGCCAATCAGGCAATTAGAGAGGAAATTTAAAAATATATGGAAACAAATGAAAATGAAAACACAACAATTCAAAATCTATGGGATGCGGCCAAGGCAGTCCTAAGAGGAAAGTACATTGCTCTCCAGGCCTATTTTAAGAGATTAGAAAAAGCGCAAGTCCAAAATCTAACAGCTCAC
>NW_027530971.1:3079091-3181163 GCF_008692635.1 Crocuta crocuta
GCTGACAAAAACTGAGGACTGATGGAACGGGGGGGGAGGGGGGGATGGGCATGGAGGAGGGCACTTTGGGGATGAGCTCTGAGTGTTATTAGTGGAAATTAGTTATTAGTGGAAACTAATTTGACAATAAACTATTTGTAAAAAAAAAAAAGTATTTTGGAAGAGTAAGATGATTTAAATGTAAAACAAACAAACAAACAAACAAAAAACTAAATCTTGCTTCTGGCCTATGATAGAATATCTGGTATCGACTAGGCCTCCTACTATAAACCTTAAAACTAGGAATGAATCATTAGAAAATTAAATTTAAAAATAGTATTTGCAATAATATCACCAACACAAAATTCTTAGATATAAATTAATGAAAGATGTAAAAGGCCTTTAAATTAAAAACTAAATAAATGTATACGTATACCATGTTTATGGATCAGAAAACTCAATATTGTTAATACATCCATCCTATACAAATTAACCCATCGACTTATTGCGATCTAAACCAAATTTCTAGAAGACAGGATGATTCAAAAACCTTTATGTAAATACAAAGTGCCAAGAATGCACAAACAGTATTAAAAAAGAAGAAAGACTGGGTGAACTACACCACCTAATGCAGACATTTATTATAAACTTCATTAAGCAAGACATTATCCATTGGCTAAAAATACAGATACAAATCAACAAGGACTAGAGAGTCCAGATGTAAGCCCACAAATATATGGGCAACTGATTTTTGAAAAATGCACCTACATAATTTAACAGGAAAGGAGAATCTTTTCAACATAGGCTTCTGAAATAGGTGGACCTCCACATGCCAAAATGCGCACGCACGCACGCGCGCACACACACACACACACACACACACACACACAATACAACACCAAGAATCTCAGCTCCTGTTTCATGCCATACACAAATTTAATTTAAAATGAAACACAGACATAAACATAAAAGGTAAAATTATAAAAATTTGAGAAGAAAACATAAGACAAAATCTTTATAAACTTTGTGTAGGCAAAGATTTCTTAAACAAGACACAATAAGCACACATCAGAAAGGAATAAAAAAGTAATGAGCACTGGGTATTATATGGAAACCAACTTGACAATAAACTATTTTTTAAAAAAGTAATAAATCTATCTTCATCAAAACTAAAATATTCTGCTCTTCAAAAGATAGTCAAGGGGTGCCTGGGTGGCTCAGTCGGTTAGGCGGCTGACTTTGGCTCAGGTCATGATCTCGCAGTTCCTGGGTTCGAGCCCTGCGTCGGGCTCTGTGCTGACAGTTAGCTCAGGGCCTCGAGCCTGTTTCAGATTCTGGGTCTCCTTCTCTCTCTGACTCTCCCCTGCTCAAGCTCTCTCTCTCTCTCTCTCTCTCTCTCTCGCTCTCTCTCTCCCCCTCCCTCTCCCTTTCTCTCCCTCTCTCAGAAATAAAGAAAAGATAAAAAAAGATGGTTAAGAATTTGAAAATGTAAGCCACTGAAGAAGAAAATATTCACAATGCAGACATATGACAAAGTACTAGACTATAAAAACTCTGCCAACTCAATAATAAGAAAAAATAAACCAAAAAGTGCATCAAATATTTAAATAGACACTTGATAAAAGAAGATATTCAACTAGTCATAAGTGTATGAAAAGATGTTAAACATCCTTAATCATCATGAAAATACAAGAATGGCTAGAATTAAAAGACCAACAATACCAAGTGTAGACAATGACTGGGGGCAACTCATACAGTGTTATGGATGGTAAAATGGTGCAACCACTTTGTGGTTTCTTCTAAAGTGAATCATACACTTAGCATACTACTCAGTGATTTTAATCATAGGTATTTGCCTAAAAGAAATGAAAATGTATTTAAAGCGGCTTCATTCATAATAGCTCCAAACTGGAAATAATCCAATGTTCATCAGCTGGTGAACAGATAACTGAACTATTGTATAGTCACACAGTGGAATACTACTAAATGATAAAAAGGAATGAACTACAGATAGACACAACGACATGAATGAATCTAAAACATTATGCTGAATGAAAGAAGCCAAACATGAAAGAGTATATCCAACATGATTCTAATTATATGAAATCCTTGATTATGCAAAACTAATTAATGGTGATAGAAATCAGGTAAGTGTCTGCATGAGGCAAAGATTATGGGGGGGGGGGAATCAAACGCAAAGGGCCATGAGAGAAGTTTCTGGAGTAATGGAAACGTTCTACCTCATATTGAAGTGGCGGTACTCTTGTGTATACATTTGTCAAACTCATCAAAGTATCCACTTGAAATGTCAATTATTCTGGAAGAAATTTGATTTAAAAAATAAACATTATAGGGGTGCCTGGATAGCTCAGTTAAGCATCTGACTCTTTATTTTGGCCCAGATCATGATCTCACAGTTTATGAGTTTGAGCCTCATGTCGGGCTCTGTGTTGACAGTGTGTGGAGCCTGCTTGGGACTCTCAATCTCTCCCGCTCTCTCTCTGTCCCTCCCCCACTACCATGCACACACACTCTCTCCAAATAAATAAACATTAAAAAATAAAAATAAAATAAACAGAAACTTGCATAGTATAGTTTACAAAGGCATTCCATTGTTTGGTTGAACTTCTCAATCCCATCACCACCTTGTGGAGGAAGTATACTACAAGTTTCTCCTGTGAAAAAATTACAAAATCACAGACTGTTCATGAGCTACAGTGTTTCACTTGAGCATAGGCTTTATCCCATCACCTCCTGGAAGAGTGAGGTGAGTACTCCCACTACCCCACTCACACAGATTATAAAAGCTGTTTAGGATGGAGCATCACCTAGATTTTCAGGGAGGCAGTACTTATAATACTAATGACTATGTTAATCTGTTATTTACTTATAAGGTCCTGTTATGTGCCAGACATTCTGGCAAGCTCCAGTCGAGCAATTCTCAAAACAGTCCTGGGAAGCAGGTGTTATTATGCTCTCCATTCACAGATGAGGACAATGAGCCTCACTGAAAGTAAGAGACTTTCCCAAGTTGACAGAGCAAGTAAGTGGCAGACCTGGAGACACAGATCTGATGGACTCAAAGCTGCAGCTCTTTCCATTCATAGCCCAAGTGCCTCCATAGTTAAGCTAAATGGAGCAATTTCTTTTTGGCAACTAAATTTACCCATGGGGGCTGGCAGGGGGTGGTCCTTTGGAGATGAAGCGAAGGTCAAACGAACTTCAGGATTGAGATGATGTGTTCAACACCCGAAGGATCCTGTGAGTGTCAATGCCTCTCTTAACCTAGTGAACACTGAGCTCCAAAGGAAAGAGGGGTGTCACTGTGAGGGCATCTGTGCTGATCACCTCAATGGCTGAATATTGATATGAAAAAGCAGGGAAGACTTGAGCATGATCATGCAGGCAGTACCTGCTGGTGTGAGATGATGTTTTTGGTAAGAGACCTGGAGTCACAGAATCTTCGATGCAAAGTATTGTGGGATGAAGGTTTCATGTTGACAAATAGCTATGTAGAACCACTTTTCCTTTAAAGAAGAAAAATTAAAGAGGCATAAAAGCACAACTGTGCTTTGTGTTATTTTATATTTGCCGTTAAGTACCAAATCTAACACTTGGTGAAAATGAATTTGAAGCTAGACAACACGGAGTTAAAATCCTGACTCTGTACTTGTACCATGCAATCTTGAGTAAGTTACTTCTCTGAGCCTCCCTCACCTCAGCTGGCAGATTTGATAATGGCACATATTTTGGGGCACTGATGATAAGGCAGATATTTGCAAAGAGCCTACGTCAGTGCCCGGCACTATGTAATTGTTTGACTCTCTCCTCCTCCTTTGAATAACCCATCTGGAATCTTAGGCTTCAACTTTGTTGTGAACCTCTAAACTTCAGTCCTGGCTGTACTAACTTGCCTGGAACCCCATCTAGGTCCAGGGAATGGAATCTGCCAGCAGTCCCTCTTCTTCTTAGCTCCTTCCCTCTCTCTCTCTTCCTGGGTCTTGCATTCTTCCTGCACCCCAGGCTTAATGCCATCCACTCCTTGCTTCTGGACCTGCTGAGTCTGCCCAGGTTTCACCTCAACTCTCTGCCATCAACCTGTCCAAGTTCCCTGCAGCTGGCTCAGGTGAGAGGGGCAGGGACAAGTTTCTGTTCTGACAAAAACTCAGTCACAAAGGCTCCAGCCCTTTCTGTTGAATTCTTTCCTAACTGGACTTTTAAAAAGGCAAACCTGACCATGTTACGCTCTTGATTAAAGTCTGCTTCATTGTTCCTCAAGATAAAGTCCAAAATCCCTAGCATGGTCTGCAAAGTCCCATAGGACACAATTTATAGCAGCTTCTCCATCTTCCTCGCTCTCCAATCTGCATCTCCACCTGCCCCAACCAACCCTCCTCTCCTTTCCAGCCAGTCTGAACTACCTGCACTTCTCAAATGTGCTATACTCCTCCCTGCCTCAGGGACTTCGCATATCTTATTTCTATTTTCTCGAATTCTTGTCTCCCATTTACTTGGACACTCATCTTTTCTATTCTTCATGAATCCGTTTAGCCATCACTTGGGAAATTATCTCTGATTCCCAGAGCCTTTCAAGACCCATCTTATTGGCATCCCTGAAACTATAAGCTTCCATTACAGGCCTGCTTACCATTAACTGGCTTTATTATGTCTTTTCTCAAAGACTGTGAGAGCTTTGAGAGTGAGCCTGCATTTGCACTCCTGTGTCTCCAGCATCTACCAGGGTGTCTGGCATCTAAGGGGCTCTAAGGGAGCATCTGTAGACCAAATACATGAAAAGAACAACAGCAAGTCAGGAATGATGAGTGACAACTACAAACCTTTAATGGAGGCTATGGACCCTGGAAAAGATGGCCCTTAGAGGAAAGAAAGCAATAGTGAGAATTCCAGCAATAAGCTTTCTGTGAGGTTTCCCAAAGGCTCTCAGCAAATGGGTCCGACTGCAGTCCAAGACCACCGGACCACCCTGGAAATGCAAAGCCTTCTTCTCAGAGTTGCGTGGGAACCCCTTCCGCCTACATCGTGCTCTCAGCCCACTCAGTCTGGAAATGGAGTGTCACATATTTTGGTCTGTGCTGTGCGCTGGCCTGCTCCAAAGTTGAAGAGAACGGCATTCTCTAGGCACAAAGAATGCACCCAGACCCACTGATTAGGAATGCATTTTGAAACCAAAAAGTTTGGGAAGAGTTAAGCAGCCTGGAAGCTTTTAGAGATCTTTGGCAAGTGGGATTCCGCACAAAGACCTCCCAGGATGTAGAACTTGTCCCAGACAGGAATCAAAGCTGTCCCAGATCTGGTAAAGATTTCTAGGGGCTTAAGTAATTACCAAAGGTCTATTTGTAGCAGGTCCCCAAGGTGGATACTAAGACTCCTGGGGTCTGCTCTCATATGAGACTTGCAAATGCAGGCTTCTTGGCTCCAGCTGATGGGCAAATTTTGAGAAATATAGGCTGAGTTGAGAGACAACCACAGGACCCTTGAGATACACGTGTATGGAAAGACTTCAAACCCGTTTCTGGCCTGCTCGTTATAAGGATGTGTCCCTGGTAACTGTCTCCTACACACTCTATTTCTTCATCTTGAAAATGCAGACCCACTGAGACTACGTTCCCAGGGGACCACAAATCAGTACAGTGGACCTGACAGTGAACTGATACTGCACAGCCATTGACAGAGCGGTCTCTGGGGTCTGAAGGCCTGGATTCAACCTTGGCTCTATCACTTGTGTGACTATAAGCCTCACTTTCTACATCTGTAAAATGGGAATAACGAGAGGATACGTAAGAGTAAAGATGGAGTAGAATCAGAATTTAGTGTAGAATCCTTGCAAGCTCCTGGCACATGGTAGAATCAGTGAGGTTTAAGTAGCACTAGTGAAATGGGACTCTCCTTAACAATCTGGGGGCAGAGTAGCCACAGGACTGAGCAGAACACAATCTTTACTCAAGTGGCTGACCTAGCAACATTGCAAAACAACTCTATAGCTTCAACTGAAAGATGGTCACTGATTTGGATTTGTTCTCTGTGCCAATCAGCATATGTTTACTGAGATTATGTGCCCACATGATGCCTGCTCTGAAGCTACAAAGATGAAGAAGGAATGACCCCTCCTTAATCCAGCTTTCTTAAACTCACTGATGGATGGGAGAGTCAGATCCAGGTAGATGTCATGGAAAAATAAGATGTGTCTCATTACAGTGTGATAAGTTAAGTGAAAGAGGGAGGCAGGGTTGTTGTGGAAGCACGGAGCAGGGGTCAAGGCTTCCTAAGGGGCAGAGATTTGGGGGAGACAGAAAAGAATGAGAAGGCAGAGTTCACCAGCTGAAGAAGGCAAAGGAAGCATGTTCAAAGCAATAACTCCAGCCAGTATAAGGGCCCAGAGATGCCACACACTTTGGAAACCACTGGAATGACCTGGAGATATGAGAGCAATTCACCTCAGCTAGATGCCAGGGCACGATGGTAGTGATGAAGCTGGAGCTTGATGTAAGTAGAAGAGATCTCAGGGACATCCCATGAGCCAAACTTGGGTTTCTCAACCATTTTGGGGAGGATGGTTGGTTGTTGCAGGGCTGTCCATGCATTGTAGGATACCTCATAGCAGCTCTAGCCTCCACCCTCCAGATGCCAGTAGCATGTACACATCCCCTTCCCCACTGCGATGACCAGAAGTGTCTCTAGACATTGTTAAATGTCCCTCGAGGGCCAAAATCTCCTGGTTGAGAACCAGTGAACTAAATTAAGGACTCTGTACTTTATCCTAGGTTAGAGGCTCCTAAGGTAAGGTGATATGGCCAAATATGCATTTAATTTTGATTGTTTTGGATTAGAAAGAGGACAGAGATAGCTAATGTTGCTGTTGTAACCATCTAAGAAAGGTATTATAAGTGATAGCAGAAATGTTGTCCAAGGAAGGGTGCTCTTTAGATAGAGATATAAATATAGATGTATAGAAAGTCTTTATATCTCTCTCTATATATACTCTTTATATAGAGATATACATATATACTAGGCATATAATTATATATGCCAATATTAGTGTGTATATATAGCATATGCAATACTAATTATATATTAAGATGTATAACATATAATACACACACACACACACACACACACACACTCACTGACTCTATAGGGAAAGAGAGGAAGGTTAAGAGAGAAGGGAGTAATGAACCTTTCTTTACCTTCTTTACAAGGACAAATATGAAAACTCTGAATTGTTTATAATCCTCCAGAAAAATTATGAATGCCACCATTACACTTGAAAATTAATAACACGATTTCACAAACACATTAGCTCATGAAATTCACACAAGAGTCCCCCGAATTAGGCTTTATAATCCGAACATTACATGTGAAGAAACTGCCATCTAGAGAGTTAGAGGTTTACACAGAGTCACACAGCCAGATGACTATGGAGCATGGACTCACTTGAATCCAAATCCTGTTCTTTTCTCCCCTCCCCCAACCATGTTACAAAAGATGTTTTATAATATCCAGCTTACAATATTCTGACCCATTGCAATCAGTTGAATCTGGGGCATTTTGAAACTAATTCCATCTAGTTTTTCAAACAATACATTTCTAAGCAGACAATCTCATGAAAATACATAGAGAAGAGAACCATAAAAAGTTCTGGAAAGTTTTGTATGCCCCCCCCCTTTTTTTTTTTAATTTTTTGGTATGTGCTTGCTTTCTTTTTTCTCTCTTTCTTATGGTGTTAATTAAGGATGCACTCTCCCTTTTTTACTCAGTTCAGGCACTTATGACTAGAGCTCATCAGCCCTAGCTGAAATACTCATCCCATATCCACACTTTCTCCCCCAGTAACTCCCCAGGTTTTCGTGAATTTGATGCCTGAAGTCCATGTGTCACAAGTGGCCAGTGAGGGGGCAGAGAGAATCAAGCCCTTCACTTATTTTGTTTGATTTGCTCTGGTGCTGACAAATCTTTCTGCTTTACATTTAGAAAGAGAAAAAAAAAAATGTTCCCTTTTTTTTTTTCATGGTGCAAAATTTACAGCTGATAAATCTGTCTAAATGCTGTTAACAGGTCAAGTGCACCTGGGGGCCAAACATGATTTCGCCAGACTAATGAAGAATGTGTGCATTTTCCCCAGTTGTGCCCTCACATCATTTGTTACACTGTTTGAAAGGCTTGGCCAGGGACTGTAATCAGCTTCACTCCCACCCGAGTTAAAGAGCCTGCTCCACTTACACAGTTTTCCAACTACTTCAGGGGGAAATTTTCAGAGAGGAACAGCAATATTGTTCTGCACACTGGGAAAGAAACAGAAAAGTTATGGAATGCATTCAAACTATGCGGTTGCTTTATGTTTTAAATTCAGATTGGCTTGAGAATTTAAAGTCAGAGGGCTAATACAGCCACTAGAGGTGAAAAGAAGTCAATATTTATCCAGAGCTTTTCAAGGGCTAGGTCTTATACTTATCACTGCCTGCTTATCTCATCGATTCTCACCACAATGCTCTAAGAGATCATCACTTTATCCTCATTTTCTAAAAGGAAGGTTGGAGGCTCAGAGAATATAAAAGACTTGCCCAAGACCACTCAGCAAATAAAAGTAGAGTTAACAATATTTTCCAGCTATTTCAATATCATTCAGCTATTTGTTGAGTGTTTTTGCCAAGTACGGTTCTGGGCACTGACCATACATCTGTGAACAAAATAAAGATCTCTGTCTTCATGGAGCAAACATTCAGGGCAGGAGACAGATGATAAGCTTGGTAAAGATACAAAATATCTAGTATGTTGAAACAACAAATGCTTCAGTTTTTTGTAAATTGAGGCTATTTACCAAATATTTCCTGTGCTCAGCTTTCTATGTGTCTGGCTCTAGCAAACGAGTGGTAGGTGAAATCACTTCTGACTGGAGTGTGTTTGAGACCAGTTTGATACTCTTCAGGACACTCTCTATCCCCTCCCATGCTGATAGGCAAGGTTTTAGGTGATGATCTTTCCATCAGTCTGGGTCCCAGGTAAGAACTCAAGAGCTCAGCGCTGCAAACAGGGGGAAGGCTGTATGCAAGAGAGAGGTTCAACTACAAGTGCAAGGAATAGACATTTAATTAGGAATAGCACAATAAGAGGAACTCTGAGGCCCTGTCCTGGAGTTCCAATCCAATAGTACAAATAAGCCTAGAGCCTGAAGCCAAGGGAATAGGGTTTTACAAGTCACATCCCATTGTGGAAGGAGCATGGTACAGTGCGGGAGATGCAGAAGATGACTCAAGGAGATGTGGGTTCATATCTCAGCTGCACCATTAACCAGCTAAACAAAAACCTTTGAAACAGTTAATACAGGTTTATTTGCAAATGCAAATGACAAACTTGCTATAGAATTGTTGTAGTAAGGGCTAAATAAGGTAGATTATGTGAAGTCAAAGTGCTTGGTCCCATGTTCATTAACCCGTCCCTCTATCCCTGTCCTCCTACCCCAGTAGCCTTCTTTAGACCTCCGTTCCTGAACTAGAAGTTGTGTGTTGTCTGTAACAGGCTACAAACATGACTTTTCCCCAGTGGCTGTAATTAGACTGCCTTTCCTTTTAAGAGTCTGGTTCTTGTATTCTTCACTTTGGTTTCTTGTTTTGTTTTGTTTGTGTGCTTTCTTTCTTTTTCTTTTTTTTGTTGCTTTTCATTTGTCTTCAAAAAAATCATTTATATATCCACTGTTTAACAACATTCCAAAGACTAAACACTGATCCTCATTTCCTATGGTAGTTACTATACTTCCTCCTCATCTTGTACTTCTCTCTCTTTCCAAAACAAACACACACAAAACAAAAACAAAACAAACAAACAACAAACAAAACTGAGAGCACAGCTTCCTAGCTCCCCTGCAGTGGTCTCCATCCTGTGCATCTTCCTCTCCTCTCTTGGGACCCTGTCTGTTAATTGAGACATATAATTGGATTAAGCAGGTTTATGTCTCTCTGTCCTGTTTCCTGTGTAATTTGTCCTTCACCACACAACAGTAAGAAGAAAAAAAGAAGTGTCTTCCTTGTTCACAGAGAAAAACCAATTATCCTTCTTCTAAAATGAAATCATATGTATTTATTTGGTGGGAAGTCTTCAAAGAAACCAAAAGGATCCCTCTAAAATATTCAGGCCATCTTTACAACCCCCTGGAGTCAGGCTTACTGTTTTAATAACTAAAAGTTTATTGGTTACCTACTAGGCATAGATATCAAATACAAACAAGAATGGGTCACTCCCCTTAAGAAGTTCACAGTCTGGGAGGGAAGCAGACATGACTCATTAGACTACAGTGTGATTCATACAGTGTAAGAGTGCAGTGGTCACAGGTGGCTCAGGAGGAGGTGTGATTAATGCAGCGGTGCTTGGGGCAGGGATGGTGGGCCAGGCGGGACAGGAAGATGGGGTTAAGATTGGAGACATCAGCCAGGCCTGCTCATGTAGAGCTCCAATTTTATGGGAGAAAAAAGTGTGGATTTTCCTTGTTTTCCCCAAGAGATGAGAGTATTACAAGATTGTGGAAACAGAGGTTGATTCTGTCAGGAGTCTGGATTGGTTCTAATTCAAAAGTGGGAAGAGAAGAGAATGGAATTATTAGACACTGTGCTGGGAAGTTAAACATATTACCTTGTTTGAACCTCAGAACACCCCAGCATGTGCCTGATTTGCCCCAGGCTGTTCTTATTGCCCCCATTCTATAAATGAAAAGGCTAAGGTTAAAAAACATTTGTCTTGCACCTGCCTAATGGCCTTGAGAGACATGGCAAAGCACTTCTGAGTGCTGACTGGGGAACCAAAATGATATGCCCTTACAACAGGGTTTTCTTCCATTTATTTGCCCACTCCAAGGGCTTTTATGAGTATTGTTTCTTTTTTTTTTTTTAACTTTTTATTTATTTTGAGAGAGAAAGCATAAGTGTGTGTGTGTGGTGGGGGGGAGTTGAGAGAGAGGGAGAGAGAGTATCCCAAGCAGGTTCCTCGCTGTCAGTGTGGAGCCTGACACAGGGCTGGACCTCGGGAACCATGAGATCAGGACCTGAGCCAAAATCAAGAGTTGGACGCTTAACGGACTATGCCACCCAGCTGCCCCTATGATGATGGTTTCCTAAGGTTGACAGAATGAACCAATGGTACATGAACCAATGGTTACCAGAGAAAAGATGAATACCCAGTAAACTGTACAATTACCAAAGATGGCATATTTTCAGATAAAGATGTCAAGGCCTCTGAAACACTTTTGCTCTCTCCCATTTTCTGGAACTTCAACATTGATATACATGAGGAGCTTAGACCCCAAAATATCATAATTGAATGAACAGTGCTTGCATAAAAGACATACGGCCCTCACAAAGCTTTGCCTTACAACACAAAGAAGCATTTCTTGGGGGTCCAAAGTGAACCATCTCATCATCACTAAGCAACCAGATCGTGTTTCTCACCACCTCCTTCTGATAGAGGAGACGGACGGTAGTGCTGTGGGCCCCAAACCACTCCCACTGGCAGGCAAGTTCTTCAGCAGGCTTCCTCCCTGGGGTGGACTACCTGGGAAAGGAGATCTTCCCCACCCTTGCTTCTGTGGGGTCAATCAGAAGGAGCTGACCAATAAATCTGGTCTTCGTCTCAAGTCCACATTCTCAAAAAGGATGGTGATTTTTATTTTGCAGTTTGCAGGTTCACCAACACCTATCACCAGGCAAGACTGGCCAATAAAGGCCAAAACCTACATGGATGTCGGGCAGGACCATGGCCACTGGAGCAAGAACCTGGTTCTCCAGAAACCAGTTCAAGCCATCTCTCTGGATTACATGTGAGATAAGGAGCTGCCAGGCTGGCTGGCAATGTGAAGAAACTCAGATGTGCAGCCAAAGAATCACTACGCAATCTGTTCAGAGGGTTAGGCCAAAAAGGGAGGAAGTAGCTCAGGGAAAGAGGTGAAGGGTCATGGTGGGATGGCTTGTCGCTCCCCTCTACAGGTCAGCCAAGTCAGTCCCTGTTTTATCAGATGGGGTGCAGTTTCTCTTTCTCTGTTTCCTTGAAATTTACTGTCCAAGCTTAGCAATTCTTGCCTCCATCATGTTTGGACAGAACTGATTCTCTGCTCAAGTACTGAAAAGCAGACAGTCTGTGGTGCCAAGCCTGGCACCCTTGGTCTCCTTTATTCCCCTAAAAGCCCTTTAGGTCAGATGAGGCAGATAATACCCACGGCATCTCTCTGGCAAATGAGGACTCCGAAAGAGGGAGGCTTTTCCAGAACAAGGAGGGAGACTGCCCAACTACTCCAAGCAGCTTTCTTCCTGAATGTCCTGCGGGACTGAACGGTGTGGTCCTGGTTCTCATTGCCACACACTTACATGCTGCAGTTTAAGCCAAATAACTCTGTCCTTTTTCAAAGTGCTGTAGGGCAATCGTTTCATAATGCAGAGGAACTCATCAAATTTGGATTTTATTTATAAGATGAAAGGTCCCCTTTGTATGCAGGCACAATGAGAAGGGGAGGATACACGTCAAGACCATCTTCCTGAACTCTTATGGGGTTTTTTGTTGTTGTTGTTGTTCATCTCTAAGCAATGCTGCATGTCTAAAAAAAGTCAGAGTCATTTGCTATTTTTGCTGTTTTTGTGATCATTCTTCTTATTGATTGACTGATTAATTGACTGATTGATTGACTGATAGTGGTGGTAGTTATCATCCTGGCCTCACTCTCAATCTCTCAATTCCTATTTTAAACCTTTGTTTTTCTGGCTTATTTACCAAAAACCTTATAATGACAAGAAACTTACCATCTACATGGCCCTGCCCTGCCTCCATCCCCTCCATAACTTTTTCCTCACCACAGAAGTCAGAAAGTCATACACTTTGCAACCTTTATCCATTTCTTATGGTCATAAAACTTTATGGCACTAGGATTTCTTTCCAACTATAAAATGTTCTAATTCAAAACTTTTTGTTCCTTCATGTCAGTGCTAAGGAAACTTTTTACTCTCTGATAACTTGGGGAAAAAATAATATCTACACATTATTCCTTTTTCGCTACAGTTTAAAATGAAGACAGCTGTATTGGGTCCTAAGAGGCTCCCACTGCTGGAGGGACTGGGGAGCTGGGCCCCAGAAAGCTCTTCTGCCCCTTCATCATAACGGCCTTGGGAGTTGAGGGTTGTCCCAAGGCAGGCTTCTCAATTTTCACGCATCCCCTAAGAGTCAGAAACCTGAGGACACTTCCCTAGCACCACCCTCCGTGGTGGTACCAATGAGTTCCAGGGATCTCTGTGCTGTTGCATCTCTGTTTAATATACTTCTGAGTTGGTGTTGCTTATAAAATACAGTACATTCATTTGCCGATAAGTCTTCTTTAAAGTCTCATTAAGAATTCTATGGTGGGGCACCTGGGTGGCTCAGTCAGATAACTGTCTGACCTCAGCTCAAGTCATGATCTTGTGGTTTGTGAGTCTGAGCCCCCATTGGGCTCCATGCTAACAGCTCAGAGCCTGGAGCCTGCTTTGGATTCTGCGTCTCTCTCTCTCTCTCTCTGCCCCTACCCCACTCACACGCTGTCTGTCTCTCTCTCTCTCAAAAATAAACAAACATTGCAACATGGATGGACCTTGAGGGTGTTATGCTGAGCGAAATAAGTCAGGCAGAGAAGGACAAATATCATATGTTTGCACGTATAGGAGGATTAGGAGGAACTTAACTGAGGAACAAGGGGGAGAAGAAGGGGGGAAATGGTGGGGGAAAGGGAGAGAGGCAAACCATGAGAGACTCTTGAATGCTGACAAAAACTGAGGACTGATGGATGTGGGGGTGAGGGGGAATGGGCTTGGAGGAGGACACTTGCGGGGATGAGCACTGGGTGTTATGTAGAAACTAATTTGATAATAAACTATTTGTAAAAAAATAAATAAATAAATAAACAAACATTAAATTTTTTTTAACCAAGAAAGAATTCTATGGTGAATGATGTATATAAAATTGATGGTGTGTCTTTGGGGCCCATTTGATTTAACATGGCTTTTCCTGTGGCTATTTCATAATATTTTTGAGTTGTGAAGAAAGTTTTGATAATTTTTCTGTGCACATATTCCCATTGTTCTTTTTCGACAATAAAGGCAATATGATTGATGTTAAGGTTTACAGCACTACTTGACTCTTGGCAAAGTAAATGAAAAAATGAGATTTGTTGTGATTTCTTCATCAATATAATTTAATGGAAAATGGATGGATTTAAAATAGATGAACTTTAATTATTTACTCAAGAAATACAGCCAGTGATACCATAGCCTGGCTGTTTTGTGCTTGAGATTAGGAAGCCAGAGAAGATACCCAGTTTGTTTCTTGAGCTATCTTTCTCCTCTTCATTCTACAAATGAAAGAACAAAGGTCACAGTATGATAGGGATATCCTTCCCTCCCCGCCTTGTGACACGGAAGGTTGATGGCTGGGCTGCAGTGAGAAGTGATGCCTCCTGCTCCCCAGGCAGAACTTGCCCACTCTTCCAGGGCTCCTTACTGGCTCAAGACTATTTTCTTTTGCTATTCGATGCAGGGCACCACTTAACCCTCTCTCTTTTATTGTATTAAGTGGTTGATTACTGACGCTCAAAGCAACACATATAAACATAATTCCACATCTCTGTGCACACATATTCTTGCTATTTCCTCATGGGAACTGAATCTTTTAAAGTATGGCATGAGAAAACAAATTTGTTCAGTTGAAAGGCAACATGATAGAGTAAAAAGAGTTTGGGCTTTTAAATCAGACCAATTTGAGTTTTAAACCTGGCTCTATCTCTAGCTAGCTGCGTGGCCTTGACCACATTACCGAGCCTCTCTGAGCCTGAGGTCACTACTTGGACCATGGAGATGTTCCATGTACATTCCTCAGCCTTCTTTCCCACACATGACAGTCTGTGCCAGGCTAGACAGCAGAGATATCATATTTGAAAATTCAGAACAGAAAAGTAGCTCCACAAGTTATCAAATGTGAGGACATATTGAAGTGAAAAATGTTCATGTGCTATTCCAATATCCCATGTATACACGCATATGTAATACTGATTCAATGTATACATAGTTTTTGGGACATGTGTAAGTTTCTCAAATTTTGTCATAACTCCACTGGTATACCTGTCCTGCCTTCCACAAGAATAATACCATCTCACCTTTGGTTCTCAGGATTATGCCCATCTGGCAAATACCCGATTATTCAATAACCACTATCATGTATTTGCATTTTCAGTAAAGACATACCAAATAGAGAATATGTAGTATTAGAAAAATCTACTGTGTAATTGAAGAATAAAAGAGCACTTCTAACAAGTGGGGAAATGCATTTTCTGAGAAAATATAAATTTAGAAAATATATTTATCTTTCAGCTGCCAAGAAAGCATATTAACAAAATAAGCTTTTTATCAGTTTACAGCATAAATATATCCTTTGAAATGTAAAAACTGTAATATTTTTGTCGATTCTCTTTTCTAAGACTTTCAGATAACTTCTACTAATATTAATAACATCTCATCAGGAAGGATAAATGCAGTTGTAATTGGATCTACTCAAATGAGGCATAACTACTCTGACAGGCCTAGAGGGTCAGAGTCAACAAAAGTTTGAACACTCTGAAGCAGGCAATATCCAGGCACTTCGTGGTCCCTGTGCCCTGTGGTCCTTCACCACCCGCAAGCATGAAGAGGAGCTGGTGGTCATAGTGGTATCCTTCAGTCCAGAATCTGAACCGAGAGAAGTATCCTAGGAAACAAGTCTGGTAAAAGTCCTAAATAACCTAACTGGGCACCTTGCTGCCATTGCTTTCTATGTGAACACAACCCCCTTAAACCTTTATAGACATTAGAGTTTAATTTCAAGCTTTCTGGTCACTGCTTCACTCTTTTCCTAGAGTCAACCATGTGAAGCTCTAGCCAATTTCCTTGTCACTTCTAAGTTACACAAGTGAGTCTTTACTGCTGAATGACAATTATATTAAATGGAAACAGTCTGTACATACAATGATTTGATGTGAACAAAGAGGCCACTTTCCCGGATCTTGTGGGTCTCTGGGTATGTTAATGTCTTTGGGACAGAAAAGGTGTATTGAATGAATGTGTTTGTCCATGTGAATTCTCCTGTCAAGATCCATACTGCCTAACGCCAGTTCTCAGGGAGGATTCTCTACTGCCAATCTCAAATTGCATATTGTTAATGCATGCCATTAAGATTAATCTTTGCTTTAGCTGTCAGTTCTTATTTACAGACCCCAATGTTCTTTGCTGCAGTTAACTCTAGCTATGAAATCTTCCCTCATTCTGAGGCCCTCATGCCACCTCAAATTGGCCTTAATTTGAGGATTGAATGTGTATGGAGGGGATTAAGACCCATCTGAATTCACAATTCAGTTAATACAGATGAAACTTCCCTATCTTGTAGATTCTTCAAGAGTATTAATAGTGTGGCCCCTAAATTTTATTGCACATAAAAATTAGAATGTTCCTCGTCAAACATAGATGACACATGAGAAGAAAATTATATTGATTGAAAACCTACCATATAGAAACACTGTCATGCTCAAAGCTTTAAGTACATTAATTAATTAACAACAACCCTATGATGAAATTAACATTTTCTCCAAATTACAAATATGGAACATATATCTTAGACAGTCAAAATAACTTACCCAAAGTAACAAAGATATTAAGCATAGTGGCTAATTTTTTTTAAGTGGGGTTGGGATATCTATTCTGCTAGTGTTCTTTCACCAGAACACAAAGAACAAGAAGTTAAGAGCCTCCAATTTTATTTCTCACTTTCCCAACTAATGCCCATAAGAATTATGTTCTAGGAGTTTATATTATTTAGCACATAAGGCTAAATAGTTGCACCTCATATTTAGATCATATCTAATTCTAAAGGATGTAAAGAATTAGGGAGCTGATTTGTTGGTATCCATTTTCTCTCTCTTGTCTCTTGACTAATTATTCATTAATTTCAGCTGAGGGGTTCTGTTTACATCATGTCAGTCACTCCCACCAAAAAAAGTACTTGTGGGTAAGAGTATTCAATAGTGTACTTAAGGATCTATTTCACTAATTCCATTTCCTAAAGAAACCTGTAGCTTTCTGCATTTATGAAAAATGGATATTCCTTAGGTTGAGTCTTAAGGAAATTCACAGGTGATCAACTTAACTAGAAGGCATAAATATGACTTCTCCTCCTTGTCAACAGCAGTTTGTTGGCTCTTAGCAGTCTACACAGGACTGGAATTGGAAGAGAGTGGAGCTATCTCTTTCCTAGCCACGGATATGTAGAATCAAAGGCACCAAAACAATGACTTTACAGACACAAGTTCTCATATAGTATAGTTATGCATATAGTGCTTATGGGAAAGAATTAAAAAATTAAAAGGGAAGAGGAGAGGAAAGAAAGAGCAGCTTCCTCTGATAAACTTTTCCTTGAAAAAATCAAATTCAAACCTCTGCTTAAAAATGTGAGGCTGAACATACATATTTAACCCCTTGCTCCCTCCTTCCCAAGAGGCACTATCATGTGTTATTGATTGTCTGTCTGCATGTCTGTTTACATTAAAGCATAGATATAGAAAGACAAAGAAAACAGAGGAGCTAATAGCAAGAAAATTTGGGAAGGCAGAAAGTAACTGGATGAGTAGTAGTAGACTAGCAGAATCCTAAACTGGAGAGAGATATAATTTCAAAACAATGAGAACAAAGAGGATCCTACAGATTTGCAGAGAAGAAATACAGATTTCATTTAAAGGTTTAAGAATTATACTGGCATCATAGTTCCTAACACAAAATGTGGAGCCAAAAGAAAATTGAGCAATGCCTTTAGAATTCTGAGGGAAATTATTTCCTACCTGGGAGACTATGCCAACTAAGCTATTAGTTAAGTGTGATAGGAATAAAGTTAAGACACACAGGGTTTTTTCCTTGTAACTCTTCTGGGGAAACTACCAGAGAGTAAAGCAAAGAGAAGAAGGCTTGAGATCCTAAAAATAGAGAATCTAACATGTATCAAAGGGAATCTCCAGGATGATAGTAAAGGGACATTGCAAGAAAACTCTCCCTAGAGAGTAACTAGTTTCAGGTTAGTTCTCTAGAAGCAGGCGTTGAAGAGTTTCACATGCAGAGTATTTATTAGAGATCGATACTTCTCAGATTACAGGAAGAAAGGAGAGGAAAGAGGCAAGACTGAGCAGACTGAAAAATTACATTGTAATTCAGATAAAATAATACCTTGGCCACCCTCTCTAGGAGCTCTGGAATATTATGGCACGTTGAAGTTATCCCACAGTGGGCTGAAGTGCTTTTTATACCCACTCCGCATCTATCTTTGGATACAGGCCACCTTGGGAAGGCCATGCACTTGGAAGGGGCAGCTCTCTGCAGCGGAGGCAGAAGATGAGGGGGCTGACAGCAGCCAGAACAAAAATGATCCCAACCTTGAAAAGGCTTCTGGGCAATACATCTCCATGTCCACCACACCATTGCAGGTTGGATCAGGTTAAAACAATATATCTCCAAGGAGATGAAATTAATAAACTACCTAACATGTTTTTAAATTTACACAACTGGGAATCGATTTAGGGATGAATTGATGAGTACGTACAAATCTAAGCAAGGAATGAAAACAAGATTAACTCCAAGGACGATGAAATATTGTGTGAGAAAAGGAATCATACAACACTGCATGCCCAGCTATGGACCATCTTTATATGGTCATACAATTATATGGGGAGAGGGGGGAAATGCAGATAGGGGTAAATCCTCATCTAAGTGGGAAAGCAATATGAGTACTTTAAATAGTTTTTGCAAACCAAGAAATAGCAACATTCTAATATTTAGTTGGCTTTCTGTGAACCACGAGTGTACAATACAGTAATAGTGGTAGTATTATTATATCACTATTATTTATAATAACAAACAAGGGGGCTGGATAGCTTTTATTTTGTGACCTGTAAATCTATCTTGCTAGAAATTATGCCGCCTGCCCATATATAATCTTCTGGACTACCTTCCAGAATATTTTAATACCTTGCTAACAAGGGTCTCGCATTATCATATGTTCCACTTCATCAATTCTTATTCAACAAGTGGAATGATAGAAGAAAAAAGTGCCATGGCCCTTACAACAACCTGGATATTCATCAAATGTTCCGTGTTCCCAGACTTAGGGCTCTGCACATGCTTTTCTGGCTTCCTGGACTGGTCTTGTCCCCATTCTCTACAGAAGTTGCTGCTTGTCATTCATGCTTGGATGTCAGCCCTAGCCTGAGGCCTTCCAGGAGTAGGACCCCTCTATCTCAGTATGTCTTCTGTTACTCTCTGATCAAGACATGTCCCCAGCATTTCTGACAAGCCCCCGTTATTTCATTTATTCACTCATCCGGTTCTTTTCTTAACTCTCTCCCAACTCAAAAGCCATTTCCAAACAACCAGAGGCCCTGCCTGTCCTTGTTACTCTGTATCCAGATACTTGGTTAGGTGCTCAATGAACAGGTATTTAAATAAATAAACTAATTAATTAATTAATTAATTAAAAATGAGTTTCACAGTTAACATGATTAGGCAACCTCCTGATTTGGGGTTGTATTTTGGAGTCGCCGCAATGTCACTTATGCAGCTGATCTCGTCACTGCAAATGTGGGACTGAGCCTCTCAACTGAATTTTCAAAGCCACTGTACAGAGAACTCCTATGTTCCAAACCATGCCTACCTAAATGCCAAAGCTCAGAGGCACAGTACATGCCAGCCATTCCACCAATATAGAAATGGACAGGGCAGAAAGCGAAGACATGAACACACTGTTTCTATCATTTATTGAGCATTTACTATAAATAAAGCACTCTCTCGTCTTCGTAACAATCCCGATAATTTTTTTTTATTCTCGCTTTAAGATGTGAAAACAGAGGCTCAGAGAACTTAGTAACTTGTCTAAGAACACACAGCAAGTAATTATCTGAGTGCTAAATGAGAACTCAGGTCTGTCATTTCTAAAGCTGCTGCTCTTTCTGCTAAGAAATGTCATTTCTAGAATTTAAATTTGTACCTTTTCATACCCAGAAGATCAAACCACAGTAGCTAAAACTGTGCCATTATAATAACACAGCCCTTTTGTAAAAGGAAAACCTAGGAAACCAACTTCTCCTTCAGTTTGTTGTCAAGAAATTTAAAGATTTCTTTTTTTCTTCATGGATCACTTATGCAATTTTATATAATGACCCTCAGAATCATGGCTCAATCACTGAGGTCTCAGTATAAATCAAGAGGAGAAATGATAATAAATATCTTTGAGCTAATAATGGAAAAGTACCAAAGTCTTCCAGGGGTTACAGGTTAGCAGGAAAAGGTATAAAATGTAAACGACACTTCATTTACTGTAAGAACAAGGTACAAATGTTCAGAGTAATTTCTTTCCACCATGAATTCCTAATGAAATGTTGAGATCAACGTCAAGCAGATTACGAAAACAGGACATGGAATGGATGTCAAAATAAGTCAAACCCAATGAAGTAAGTTGGAGGAAGCAGGGCCATATGATCCTTTGTCTTTGGTTTCAAGAACAAAGAGCCACATTTTTTTTTTCCTCTTCTCAAAGCACTAGTATTTAGAAGTTATTAGTTATGATGAAAATGTCAAATTTTTAAGGTACAATTATAGCTTCAAAAGATGCTGGACAAAACAAAACAATCTCACCCTTAAAACAAAACTTATCAAAATAATTTTTAAAATGATCTTAATTTCAAGTTTCCATCTTAATTGTTATTTTGATAGACATATGAAGATAATTTATAGTGAAAAATATACAAAAAAATCTGTCAGAATATAGCCCCAATTTCCTATTTTCACAAGAATCATAATCACAATTTTTTCTAATTATAAAATACATGTTCATTATTTCAAACTTGAAAAATAAGGAAGAAAATCCTTCCATAATCCCACAAGCCATGATAATTTTCCTATAGGAATAAACATGTTTATATATTACATACATAATAGATGTTTCATGCTTAATTTTAGGATGTTCATAATCTATTCCCTGCTCTGTGCTTGGGGATGAGGGTTTTCCAGGATGATCATGATTTTATGTAGTTATTTTTTTTTTAATTAAGGTGGTCTTTATTGAACATACGGTTGTACATGATGTGGTTCACATGCCTTCAAAAAAAATTTCACATAAATACATTTGGGAGTCTTGCTGGATGGTGTCTTCACACTGAGTTCAAAATCTATGTTAGTAAAACCCCACAACCACCTTCACCCCCACCCGTGTTATCAGAGACTCTCTTGCTGGCCTGACCCGGAAGGACATGGGTGCAGGGTGTCAAAGTGCCTGGTGAAGCCCCATCCTGCTGGCCCTTCTCAGCACCATCTCCTTTCCTCTTTGCTCAGCAGCCATCTACGTAGGAATGTGTTTCAGAATCTCACATTATAGGTATCTATGAAAAGGAAGTGGGGTTCGCCCTTGCTCATTACTGCCAGCAAGTCACCCCAGAGGCTGTCTCTCCTCTATCATCAGCTGCTTCTTTGGGTGTCATGGTGCTCAGCATCTTCTTTCTTTCCTACTTTTTTTTTTTTTTTTTTGNAGACAGCACAGAGCACTTCTTGCAGCTCAGCAAGAAGTCTGAAGAAGCTGTATAGGACCACTGTGTGGACCCTGCCACCCCACCACATGTATTCTCAGGTCTGCCCCTCCACCTTACACACCCCAGCTGCACAAGGTCACTTCTCCTCCTCCTCCTCCCAAACCATGCTGCAACCACAAGTGAGACAGGCACTCTCTCTTCTTAGAGTTCCCGTGTTGGCATAAAAGTTCACATCCTACTTCCCTCTAGCCTGCCCTTTGCATCTCAGAAGCCTGTGCTGAAGGAAGGGAAGGGAAGGGGAGGGGAGGGGAGGGGAGGGGAGGAAGAAAAGAAGAAAAAGAAAACCTCACTCTCTGTTTCTTACCCTTCAGTCCTGCTTCCCCCAGAGTCGGCGTGAAAACCACCGAGGAAAGGTCATGTGCAAGGGGTTAGAGGTTTGTATCCCAAAACTTCATGCCACTGATTCAATTACTATCTGCTCCTCAACAACTATGAGCAGCATGAGGGCAGAAGCACGCCATTCCTGACACCTGAGCCCTAGTGTTGAGCACCACTTCTGACACAGCTGTGCAGTCTCAGCAACTACCCACTAAACAAATACACACTGAGTTATCTCTCATGATTTTTGCTTATCAGATATGGAGAAATTTGGCTGCAACAAATGGTATTCTTAACAACTTCCAACAGTGCAAAGTTTCAATCAAGCAGAAACACGCTTTACTTCGAAGTGGAATACTGGAGTACTTAGTGTAAACTGTTGAATTAAACAGATTTATGATAGTTCTGCAAGAGTAAAAGTTTACAAGGTGTTTTAAAGAAACTGATATCACACGCCATATAATTTCCACAAGCATTTCAATGTAAGGCTGTGTAATTCCTCTGCATCTGATGGTGATGTAAGTGCAGGCATCCAACACTCAGCCCTCCACCCTCAGTCAAATGGGATGACCAACGGATATAAAATTAGGGAAAAACCAGCATCAGCGTTGGAAAATAGGAAGGATGCCATACATATGCCCAACACATTAGGGGATGTATATTTCATAGAGGCTAATGGTAATGAACCCAAGGCACCATTTAGGCTCTATTCATGATTGTCCCTATGACAGAGAAGGAGTAGAAAGGAAGTAGAGGGACCAAGACAATTCCTAGAAGACGGATTTGCAAGGGTGAAAAGAGATCTTGGGATGGGAAAACCCAGCACCCAAAATGCTAGTTCTCCTGCTAGGCACTCTCCTTAAGCCAGAACCATCTCAAGAAGAAAGTGCTCACAACAGAAGTGAAAGGCCACTTCAAGAAGGAGGCCATGTCAAACAGGGGGTCAGTCCTAGGTCCTGAAAAGAAGCTGCAAGTACAAATAAGAAAATCACCTTGAAGGCCTGAAATGCTTCTTTTGAAACATTTACTCTAAAAATAAGAACACAAATATGCCATTTCTTTCTCAGAAAGACTCTGGAGGGCTTCTGAATCATCTCTGATAAAAGAGTCAGGAGTGGAAGTAACAAGACAAAACAATACAAAACAATTATTGGATGCGGCATAGATGACTGTTTACCAAAGATTCATGGTCCCCCTTCCATTGTTGTTCTTGGAAGATACCTTCCACTTCACATTAGGGTAGAGCCATATGAACAGTTCTTGCCAAAGGAGCAGGAGTAAAATGAAGTGTCTCTCTTTGACTAAGGCTTTTAAGAAACCAGTATGCCTTCTCTATCAAATCTGCCTGCTTTGGCAGAAAGGTCCTCAGGAATGGAAGAAAACTGGGACTCTGAATCATCAAGGGGTGGAGGAAGGGGGAGACTGAACTTCTATTGTTAAGAATATTGGAGTTTAATTGGCGCAAATTGTTTAATGGCTGCAAATTCCTTCTTTCCCAGTATCCACGCCCTGTTGCGATGTGACTCTAATGCCTCGGTGAGATAGGGAAACTAAAGGAACCCCCAAAAGAACTGCTTTTTTGCTCCTTTTCCTGCTTCTATTCTTGCTAGGCTCTGCATCCCTGACTTACCCATATCTTACAGTGCAGGTTGTAATGTCTGTCCTCCTTGTAAAGGCCAAAGAGTTGATTTCCTTGGAGTCTTCTAGCACAATGGACAACATCTATGAGTGACAAGGAAGGTTATCATGTATATTTTCCAGACCACTGACTCACCAAGACCCCTGGTTCTAGGGCACACATGGCTTAAGGAAGACACCTAAATATTCACCTTTGTTTCTGGATGCCCGAGGAGATGCGTACACCCAAGCACAAGTCTCAATAAAATCCCAGACCCCAAGCAAAGACAAGATTCACTCATTTTTCTTTTCCCAGGCTCCCAGACACTCTGTCTGTTCTGTACTCTCTCTAGGTCTTCAATAAACTCTGCGCTCACTTTCTTTAGACTTGCATTTGATTTCTATGCTGCACGAAGCCAAGGACCCTCTTGGCTAATCCTGTGGAACCCCCTCTAATTCCTTGGACCCAGCCAGCCTGCATCATTGGGAAAGGAAAAACTCTATTTCCTCTATACTCTCTTTACCAATTAAAGGAAAATTGTTTTTCCATACTCTACTACACTCACACTAATACTTCACTTCTGACAACAGATGTGTGAGTTTTTCCCCATACTAAGCAATTCTTCAATTCTCTATGGATGACTGGGTATTCTATCTACCGGGGGTTCACATCAGATCCCACAGGGTGAGGGCTCAGTTCCATAAGACTACCCCTACTTCAGATGCGAATCACAAGTTCAGGTTGTTATCTGTGCTTCTCATTGACCGGCAATAAACTGAGGGTCCCATAAACCCCTCCTATGGCTCGGCAATTTGTTAGAGTGGCTCATAGAACTCAGAAAAACAATTTACTAACTACATCACCAAGTTATTATAAAAGGACATAAGACTGGAAGAGCTAGGTATAAGAGACACCCAGGGCAACGTATGGGGAAATCGACAAGAGCTTCCATATTCTCTCTAGCACACCACTCTCCCAGTACCTCCGTGTGTTTAGCAAACTGAACTTCTCCAAACCCCTTCAGTTAGGATTTTTATAGGGGCTTCATTATGTAGGCATGATTGATTAAGTAACTGACCACCCTTGAGTAAGTCAAGCACTAACCCCTCTCTCCCCCAGGGATTGGAAGGTAAGCCTGAGTTTCAACCCCCTAATCAATGTAGCTGATTCCCTTGAGTCTATTCAGAAGCCCCCAGCCACCACCTTATCATTACCATCCAAAAGATACATCACTGTGGAGATTCCACAGGTTTTAGCTTCAGAACATGGATAAAGATCAAATGTATATTTCTCATTATAAATCACAATGTCACACCTTCTATCCAGAGGTAGATAGAATCTGGCTGGCCATGTGACTTGTTTAGACCAATAGAAAGTGACCGAAGTAACATGGGTGAGATCTAGAGCTGAGGCCTTGAGCTCTTGTCTTCACCTACTGGAACATCCTCATCACCACGTAATGTGGTCTGGGGCATCAGAGAGATAGGATGGAGGAAGACCCCTGTAACAGCCAGTACCAAGGCCCCAGACTGCATGAAACCACCTGAGGCTATCTTAGACCCTCCAGCACCAAGTGAGAAGATAAAGACAATGGCCATGGGAATGAGTCCAAGAGAAACCAGTAGATGAATCACAGAAATCAAAATGTAGAGAAAAAAAAAACATTAAAAAATACAGGAGAGATAAAACAGACATCTTTGTATTGCAGATTTCCAGAAACAATGGAGTGATATCTACAGCATTTTGAGGGGAAAATATTGTGACAAGGAATTCTATAACTAAACAATTGAGTTATATATATAGGGCTAAAAAATGTATACTGAGGGGTATAAGACATGGCATTGTATCTTTCCCATATGCTTCCAGAAAATCATATATAGGGGGGAAAATCAATTAATGATTTAATCAAGACATAAACCAAAATTTTTACAATTCAAAAATGTGGAAGTTGTGGTAGAAAAGCTTCAGTGGTACAATCAGAGTTGTTTAAGTAATTATAAATATGGTTTTAAAACCTAATATACACAATAATAATCCTTAAAAGAGAAGCTACAAGATAAAAATGATAATAATTTGGGTCAAAATCAGAAATTATGTTCAATAAAAGTCAGGACAGAAGGGAAAAGATATACACAAGTATGTTCACTTTCTTATGCAATGGAAATAAACATGGTTTAATTCTCAACATCAATATTAGAGAAAATATATTTAATTTTTTTTAATTAAAGGGAAAAATAGAAGCCAAATTTAAAAATTGCACCTTTTATTTTTATCAGCAAGACATTGGACAACATATCTCTACTCCAGTGATTTTTTTTAAGTTTATTTATTTTGAGAATAAGAGAGAAAGAGCACGAACTGTGAGATCATGACCTGAACTGCAATCAAGAGTCAGATGTTTAACCAACTGAGCCATCCAGGCACCCCAGGTTTCTTAATAATTATATATAAATACATGTACCATTGTATGTACATGTATATGTACACTCATTATAGAACATACAGTAACAGAATCATGAAAAGGATGAGATAAACCTGAAATTAACATTATTTTAAAATGAATTTTACTAATAATACAAACAACTTTTTTCTTTCACTAAAATAATAACTTTTACTGAGAGAAGAATGATTAAATTTGCTTTCAATAATTTTGAAAATCTGGGCTCCATATCTTGCAATATAGCAATTCAAAGGTGCAATTCTGGGTTCATTGTTATTTCAAACCTGGTTTTCATGGCTAATAACTGAATGACATCCTTCACAGAGATTAGACAAACACAAGGCAAAGAAGTATATCATTCACTACACTTAATAATCATGACACTTGTGTTCTATTCCCCCCACACCAATTATGTAACTTTTTTTGTTGAAATGTGGTAGTAAATTTCCACTTTCAATTGTTCTTGAAAAGGTACCAGTATGTCTTATATTTTTATTCTTGAACAAATAGGTTTAAAATTCTCTAAAACTTTTAAATAGGATAAAAATTCTATTTCAAGTTTTTAAAGTATGTTGATATGAGAGATTATTTTTTTATAGCTGTAACATTTATATCGATTTCAGCAATGTATCAGATAGCAATGGAAACACCAGGAAACATTTCCAAACATCCGTTTTGAAAATGTTCTCTATTACCTCATAATGTGGCTGATGGTGAATTCCTGCCAGGAAAAGGGAAAGTATTACCTAGTATNTTTTTTCATGAATGCTTTTATGAGTGAGTCTTGCCGATTTTGTGCATTAGCTTATATAAAAGTAAAAGAAATAACCTTTAAATTCCAATGAATCAAGCAAATTGAGCAAAACGTAAAAGTGTCACCATCATTCACCCTGACTGCTAGAAATCACTCTCTTCCACCTCACTCACTATGAATAAACAGAGTGGGTCTGCCTTACATGCAGACCTGAGCAAAATACCAGTATCAAGGCATATTAAATATTAGTAAAACTTAATACCTTTCTTATTTTTAAATAAAAGTAAAATATTTCCTTCTGACTTTCCAACAAATGATCTTGTATACCAGGTGGGGTATATGCATCCCACTCTGGAGAATAAAACTCTAATAAAAGAAATCAGTGTGGAAGCATAATAGAAAGAAGACAATAGAAATGAGACCAAGTATATCAACTGTGACAATAAATATAAATGGTCAGAAATCAAAACCTAACTGGAAAAGACACCTATAAATCCAAAGTATTAAATTCTTTAAAAAGATTAAACACACAAAGAAAGGGAAAGCATTCTTCTCTTTTAGCAAGTCCAGTCAAATAGGAATTAGGACTCACAATAAAAATTTCAGACAAAAGAGAATATGCAGCAAGTAGCACTAAACAGGACTGGGAATATCCTTGCATATTGACAAAAAGCACAGTACACAGAGATTTCGGGAACAAAAATGAGTATAAATTGGAAATACTCGATAAAATGTTCAGAAACACAACTATTAGAGACTAAAATACCAACCCAGCCTTGGCCATTCAAGTAGATAAAAACCAACTAAAGATATAGACAATCTGAATTATAAAGTTATAAGCTAATATACACATAGTGATTTCAGGGAAAGGAACAGAGAACATACCTTCATTATAAGACCTTATGGAACATTTACATATATAGATCATACATTCAGTTGCAAAAATAAAGCTAAGATAAATTCCCAAAAGTAGAAATTGTATAGGTCGTGTTCTCAGAGCACACTGCAATGTAAATGTAGAAAGTAGCAACATATATTCTCTAAACCTTTCTAAGCTTTCCACCAAAACATAGAAACTACTGTCATCTAGGAATACATAAATGTAAAATGTATCAAGCTCTTAGAATATTCCTCTTCTAAATTTATGGAAAAGGGTAATTCAAGGCTTAGTCCACTTCAAAATTGAAGAAATACATGTATATTGTAAGGAATTTTGACAATCAATAAAAATGAAAAAAAAAGTAAAAATCATCCATAAGCACACCACCCGGAGATATTTTTGATACAACCACTTCAGGCTTTTTCCTATATATACATATATTCACACACACAGACACACACACACACACACACACACACACACACACTCACACAAGCACCCACATGCTTCCCCCCCACACACAAATAGAGTCATAGCGTAAGTTTATAATTTTCCATTCATTAAATAATACATCACAGGCATATTTCTATGCAATAAATGACAGGCTACACTACTGTCTCTAAACACAGTGATTTTCCACAGGGCATGGATGTACCAGGAGTTAATTCACAAATCCCCTATTGATATCTTTCTTTTATTCATTGATCTATTAATACTTGACCACATTGCTTACATGGGTTTCAGTGTGTCATCTGATGGTGTTAATTTTCTGTGGATTTTTTCTACTGTTGCTTGGTTGATTAAGTTTAATTTTTAATATTTTGTATTTTGTTGGATTGGTTTGCTTTTGCTAAAATAGTCTTAAGTTTTATATAGTCAAATCTTTTTTTCTCTTCTAATTTCTGATTTTAGTGTCATTTAAAAATGCCTTACATATCCCCCCAAATTATAGAAAGATTTTTTTATATGTTGGTTTTAAATGTACTTTCAAAACTTCAATCCATTTGAAATGTATTTGGGTGCAAGGCATGAGACTGTGAGACAGTAAAACATAATGGTTAATAAAGAGCATGAACCCAGAGTCTAGACTGCCTGGGTTCCAATTTCAGCTCTGCTCCTTGATTACTTGTATGATCTTGGATGAATTACTTAGCTTGTCTGTATCTCAATTTCCTCATCTGTAAAATAGTGATAATAATAGTACCTACTTATGGAATGTCTGTGAAAATTAAAAATGTTAATCGGTATAAATTATGTAGAGCTATGCCTACACATAACACTAGCTACCATTTTTCCAGATGACTAGCCAATTGTGCCAATCCATTCACTAAATAATCTCTGCTCTTATTCCTAATTTGAAATCTCATTTTTATCACTTACTAAAATCTAGTACACTATCCATCTGTCTGGCCCTATCCCTGTACCAACAATTTTTAAATTACTTTGTAACTTTCTAACACGCCTTCATACATCTATAGCAGTATGCCTTCATCATTTTTCTTTTCCAAGATGTTCTTGACTCATTCTACCCTGATAGTTTTCTAGATGAACTTGAAAATATCTCACCAAATTCTAAAAGTAATTCCATTGGTATTTTAATTGGTATTGAGTCGAAGCTACGGATTTGAGGGTAATTAGCCTCTTTGCAACAAAAAATGTTAATGATAAGTAGCTTACATTTTCCAAAAGTATACATTGCCTCCATTTAACAGACACACAAAGTTCAAAAAAGCTCAGGAGCTCACGGAGAAAATAGGTGATGGAGTCAATATTCATATCTGGATCTAAGCTGTCATGTAGATGAATTTGTAAGTTAGTTATGTGATTTATGATAGCTAACTGGAATTAAAATATACTCAACTATAATTTTAGAGATTAAATATTTTTTTTTACCAACATGTCCACATTTTCACATTTTCCTAGCCTTCTCTTCCTATTTCACGGTGTTCCAAAAGCGACATGTAATCTTGGATGTCAATAAATTCTAAAGGAGCGGCAATGTTCTCTTCGTGCAGCATGACTATAAGCAGAGAAATCTCATTAAATGCAGACATTTATTTCTTTTAGAAGGGCATCTAACCTAGAGACAATATGCAAATGTGTATGAGGTTTTTTGTTTTTTTTTAGCTATATAAGGTATGTTTAATAAACGAATATTTTAGTGTTGCAAGTTTTTTTCACTGTTTTCTGTGAAAGCCTTTGACAGTCTACTGTGTGCTAGCATTTATGTAGGTCCTGGGGTAAAGAGATGAAGAAGACACAGTCTCCTGTCTTGATAACTGCAGAGTTAAATGGTTAGACTTGTACAAATAATTTAAATACACTAGGATATTACTGTACTTCACTTCTTTGAAATATGGACAAGGGAGAGGGAAGGCTCATAAAGAAAAAGAGCGGAGAGCTCTCTGGGCCCCACTGAGGGCTTCCTTGAAACGTGATCTCACCTGGGTCTTGACAGATGAGCAGGAGTTCATCACTGGTTAACAGAAGAAAGGGAAATCTAGGAAGAGAGAAAACCATGAAGAAAAGTTGTGAGGTAAGAAAAGCAGGTTATATTTGAGAAACTGCAAATGATTTCATATGCTGATCATTCAGTATAGTTTCCATCCCCAAAAAGATGTCTTAGAAGTTCAGTATATGAAGACTTAATCAGACTCCTGTCACCCAATCAGCCATTTCTTTTCTCAAGGTCACTTCTCATACCATCAATTACTTAAAATCCTATCTCTCTTCTGACTTAATGCTTCTCTAATTTCTTCTTTTTTGGTTTGGAAATATCCTGAGAAGAAAAATTCATAAACACCTTCCAGCTTCTCTTTTGCGGAGGGGAACATTTTGACTAAGTCTTACCCATTTGTACTAGTCAACTGAAAAGTACGGTTTATGTTATGCAATGTTAACACATCCATCATTAGAGTAACAGCCGCTACATTTTGTTCGGAAGCCTAGCCAATCCCCAACTCCCAGTCTTTCGTGAATCTGGATGCAGGGCCTGTGTCTCTGCATTGTCTCTGTGAGGGGACAACACCAGGTCAAAGAAAATATCTAGGTTTGGAGAGTGAACTTAGGTTCCAGTCCCCGCCCTGCTGTTTGTGCTGTGTGTGATCTTGGTTAAGTCATTGGTCTTTCTGAGCTTCAGTTTCCTCAACTAGAAAAATAAATGCCCTTGGATTTGCTTACTTGGGTCTCTATGGGGAACAAAAATGAAGTATGCACATGAAAAGTCCAGGTAAACTGTCAGCTCTTGGGTGATGTCTTAAAAGCCTGAGGAAAATAAAATCCTATGAGTGAAAAAACTGGATGACCTCCAGCTCGGTAAAAATTGCCAGTCTCTGAGTGGATTTGATTCTATCACATTGGTAAGTCAGTTGATGAAACTCAGCTGCAACACATACCACATGGTATAAATCACAATTCCTGGGCAGCAAATGTTCCTAAATTGTGTCCATGATGATTTTATAATTAGAAACAACACATGTGGGAAGCAGAGGCTAAGTACCTAAAAACTGCTCAAAATACCTTGCAGGAATCTACCAGTCTAGGTCCTGCCTTGGTCTGGGGTAGATCCAAAAAGACCAGATTACGGACTTGAGGTTACTTCATTGCAAGGATTTATCTTCTGTCTATGCTGATGAGAATCATCAGGGGACATTTCTGACTCTGTAGCCCTCCACTTCTGTCTCCTTTTCTATCTCCTTCTGCCTCTCTTATGCCACTTGCATGGCAAAGACCTTGGGTTTCACTCCCAGACTTATTTTGGCAGGGTGTCCATGTTCCTGCTTCCAGTCTCATGCCCTGATGGTCCTTGCCAGAGCAATAAGGCAAGAAAAAGAAATGAAAGTTCTGCAGATTGGAAAAAGAAGTCAAATTGTCTTTTATTTACAGAAGCCCAATTGCTTATAGAATTTTAAGGAGTCTATTAAAAATAAAACTACTAGAACAAAGAAATAATTAACCACAGTGACAGGATATCAGGTTGATATATAAAAATAACTCATCTTTCTAAATACTGACCATAAGCAATTGAAAATTTATGATAGCACCAAAAACATAAAACGCTTAGAATTCAATTCATTTTAAAACGAAAAATTTTGGGGGTGAAAGAAATGTTCTACATTTCGATTCAGAAGTATTTACATTTGTTAAAACTCTTTAAGCTCTGTACTTAAAATCTGTGCATTTTATTGAGTGAACATTTTACTCTAGAATTTAAAAAAATGATTCTAGATTAAAAAAAAAAAATCCTCTAAAACATTGGGCTAAGTAAAAGAAGCCACACACAAAAGGTCACATAAGACTACAACATTCACATGAAATACCCAGAATAGGTAACTCCATAGCCATAACTCAGATTAGTGATTGCCATGGGGTGGGAAAAAAGAGAAAAGGAGAGGATGCTTTATGGGTACAGGTCTTACTTTGGGTAATGGACATGTTTTGACCAGAGGTGATGGCTGCATAACACTGTGAATGTATGAAAAGCCACTGAATTGCTCAATTAAAATGGTGAATTCACTGTAATGTGGATTTCATCTCACTAAGTTATTTAAAAGCAGGCAAACACAAAAACAGTGTTGGATTAGAAAGTAGCTATGAGTGTGCTTGAGACCTGGAGCTGGTGACTTGCCCTCTCTGAGCCTTAGCTCTCCTAACTATAGCCTCGGGGCATACGCAGTGTGCCTGGCCCTGTGCCGCAGATGCTTTACATGCTTTTCCTCATTCGATCACCATTTACAGATGAAGATTGGCCTTAGAGAAGGTGAGGAATTTGTCCCTCCTCCTGATACAGAGGATTCTGTATCTCCCATCTCTTTTTTTTTTTTTAATTTTTTAACGTTTATTTATTTTTGAGAGACAGAGCATCAGCAGGTGAGGGGCAGAGAGAGAGGGGCATAGAGAATCTGAAGCAGAGTCCAGGCTCTGAGCTGTTTGTCAGCACAGAGCCTGACGTGGGGCTTGAACTCATAAACCATGAGATCATGACCTGAGATAAAGTCAGATCCTCAACCAAATGGTCATCCAGGAGCCCCTGTATCTCCATCTCTTGAAGCTCTAGCTATTCTATGGTAGATCAGCAGACACCCCGCCACCTCTACATCCTTCCAGGGCTAGGTAATCAAGTGGATCTCTAAGATCTACCCAGACGTGGGAGCTCTAAAGGGGCATACTAACGAGTGTATTTTATTCTTTTGAGCACCCTTTTATGTTGAGTGGCTTGTGTGCAAATTGTAATTTAAGTTCTTTCTTCCCAAGCTTCTGCAGTTTTCCAGTTTGCAGCTTACTTATTATTCCTTGCAATGTCATAACAACAGGTTAAATCCAAGCTTTTGCGGGATTTGTGCCAAGCTGAGATTTTTTTTAAATCGTATCTAAATTACTTCATGAAATAATGTTCCTATCTGCCTCCAAGCTGCTGTCAAGACTGAGGCCAAAAGCTGTGCTAGGAACAGAGCAAACTGAGCCAGGGTTCCCCAGGGAAATAGCAGAGTAAAAAATCAGCTCTGGGGAGAGCCCTCAGTAGACATTGTCTTATTTCGTATTTTCCCCTAAATGTTATAAGGTGTTGCCCTTGCAAAGTATATTTCCTAATCAGACTGATTCTACATGGGTTAGAAGCCCCCATACCATGTATCTCTGAGTTTCATCTAAACCTCTATTGTGATAAAAATGAGATAAAAAGAAAACATCTGTTTTCTTAGACTAAGAATCCTCACCCTTAATATGAAATTTTGTCTTTCACTTATTTAGCAAACATTCTCTGAATGCCCACTAAGTTACAAGTACTGGATATAAGCATATGCACGGAAAACATTGTTCATGCCCTTCAGAAAGTCACTCTCTGATGGGAGTAGTAACCATAAGAACAGATTGTTAAAGTATGAAGTGATAGGAGGTATTACTGTCGAAAGGTGAATTAGTGTTGCTTTGAGGGTCAGTGCTATATTATCCTTTCCATTCTCATTTGTTTATTCATTCTTCATTCACTCAGCAAACATTTACCAAGTAACCAGAGTATGTAATGTGCTATTCATTACCCTGGGGTCCACAAAAATGAATTGGTAGTCTCTTCAACAAATGGTATGAGGAAATTGGACAGCTATATGCAAAAGAATGAAACTGGACCACTTTCTTACACCATGCACAAAAATAAACAAAATGGATTAGGTCTCACATTTAGGTAATGACCTATAAAAATCCTAGAAGAGAGGAAAGGAAATAATTTCTCTGACATTGGTCATAGCAGTCCCTTTCTTGATATATCTCCTGAGGTAAGGGAAACAAAAGCAAAAATAAATTATTAGGACTACATCAAAATAAGAAGCTTCTGCACAACAAAGGAAATAACCAACAAAACTAAAAGACAACCTACTGAATGGGAGAACATATCTGCAATGACATAACAAACAGAGGGCTCGTATCTAAAAAATATAAAGAAATTACACAACTCAACACTAAAAAACCCCCTAAATAATCCAATTAAAAAATAGAAGACATAAACAGACATTTCTCCAAAGACATACAGATGGCCAACAGACACATGAAAAGATGCTCAACATCACTTATTATCAGGGAAATGCAAATCAAAACCACAATGAGATATCACCTCAAGCCTGTCAGAATGGCTAAAGTCAAAAACTCAAGAAACAAGTGTTGACAAGGATATGGACAAAGTGGGAACCCTCTTGCATTGTTGGTAGGAATGCAAATTTGTGTGGCCACTGTGGAAGACAGTATGGAAGCTCCTCAAAAAATTAAAAATAGAGTTACCATACAGTCCAATAATCATTTTACTGGGTATTGACCCAAGGAATACAAAAATGCTAATTCAAAAGGATACATGCACCCCTATGTTTATTGTAGCATTATTTACAATAGCCAAACTATGAACGCGGCCCAAGTGTCCATCCATAGGTGAATGGATAAAGAAGATGTGGTAAATATATGTACAATGGAATATTATTCGTCTATAAAAAAGAACAAGAACAAAATCTTGCCATTTGCAACAACATGGATGGATCTAGAGAGTATAATGTTAAGCAAAATAATCAGTCAGAAAAAGATAAATACCATTACAATTTCACTCAGATGTGGAATTTAAGAAACAAAATAAATGAAAAAGGGAAAAAGAGAGAGAGTGTGAGACAAAAAAAACAAAAAACAAAAAAAACAAAAAAAAAACCAGACTCTTAACTTTAGAGAAGAAACTGATGGTTACCAGAAGAGAGGTGGGTAAGGGATGGGTGAAGCAGGTGAAGGAGATTAAAAGCACACTTATCACCATGAGCAATTAGTAATGTATAGAATCGCTGAATCACTATATTGTACACCCAAAACTAAAATAACACTGTATATTAACTAACTGGAATTTAAAAAGTGAATGGGATAAAATTGTGTATGGAAAGTCTTTATTGATTTATTAAAGAGACAGTGCATGTGCTAGATATTTTCCGTTGCCCCTCCAGATCCGTCATTCATCTCTTCCACTCTTCCCTGTGATGCACCAAGTTTACCTGTGGTGGACTTCATCTGATGAATTTTCCTCCAAATGTGTTTTCTATAGACATACCATCCTACCATTTGAATTCCTTGTTCAATATTCTCCTAGCAAAATGACACCATACATATTTTTCTATTTTAGTATTTTCATAAATTATGTCCACAGAGTCTTTTCTGTATGCATCAAAATAGAGATATTACTTAATTTTTCAGGTTTTTTCCTCCTGTATTAAATTTTATAACTTATGCCTACTACCATTGCAATCCGTTGTTGCTGTCATTGTTGTTGTTGAGATTATTTTACCAAGTCCATTTTTTTAAAACTCTGAAAATTTAGCTGAAAACACCATATGAATTTAACCTTTTATCAATTTTAATCAATAAGTTTAAATATATGTATATTTTCTGTTATCAATATTACTTTACGTTGACTATCTCTATGTATAATAGTTATGATTTTATTACTTAAAAATAAAATTTTTATTTTTAAATGCTTTAACTTCAGAAGAACTTTTCATCTCAGTAGGATTAAAATGGGAATGTCAAAGGAATGAAGTCAAAATATTTTGCTTTACATAAGAGAGCATCTTGTATTTCTGCATCTATAAAAGCACTGAGCACAGTATATTGGGATTCATGTCTGCCTCCCTCGGCAAATCGCATGTTCCTTAAGGGCAGAAATTAAGTATTATTCACCTCCAAGAGGACAATGCCTTGCCTGGCCTGCTCCAGATGGTGTTAAGTGAATTGGGTCGATTGTAGAGTCATAAGGGTTTTGTTGTTGTTGTTGTTGTTTCATTATCTTTGCCTACTCTGTGTGTATGACTTTCCAAGGGTTTCATCTAAAGAAGTTAGCAGCTTAGTGTTGTCAACATTCTTAGATGCAGGGAATACTCGAGTTCAGCCCTGGTATTCACTTACTTTGATTAAGTCTGTTCCTACTCTTGTCCCCATTCAAGCTCATTTATCCACACCCCTTCCTCAGCCATGGCCTCTGAGTAAAAATATTCAAAGTCTCACACACTAGTTTTCCAGCCTTTGATCTATCATTCCTGGGGTTAGATTCTCATCAGACAGGATCTGCAACAGGAGCTGAGAGAAAATGGGTTGAAGAGGAGGAAGGAAGAGAAAGCCAGGGAGGAAGGAAGGGGAGAAATAATGTGCTACCGTGCATTCATTAGTCTGCTTACTGAAAGCTCCACAGAGGCAGTGAATTCATCTGTTTTATTCACTATTATGGACCCAGCTTCTAGAACACAGCCTTACACATAGTAAGTGCTCAATAAACATTTTTAACAGATGGAAGACCTGATAAATGACACTAGGATTTTCTGAGAACCTACTATTGATAGGTTCGGTGCTAAAGACTTTCACTCCTGATCTCACTTTAAATGTATTCCTCACACCATCTTTATGAGGTAGATCATCTTACCCCTCTTTTACAGAGAAGGACACTGAGCCGTTACTACAATATACAGGCTGCTGGTAACATTTCACAGATCAGACATCATGGAGTAAAAGATTTGTTAGAGTGAAAGAGAACTCAGAAATGATCTAAGTCATCTAATTTTACTGATGGAGAAATAACCCTTAGATGGCTGAAGTGACTTTGCCAAGGTCTTACTGGGATTAGGATTGGAGGCTAAATAAACTTGAACTCAGATCCCCCACCTCAGTTGAAGACTTGCCTGTTCTTGATGCCTCTTGCTGTTCTTATTAATGCTACATGTACAGTAATGGAAACCACCAGACATACCCCAAAGAGAGCTAATTCTAAGTGTTCTTTGAATCACGTTCTACAATCACCCACCACTACCTTCTGACCACCACCAACTCCACGAATTCTGTTTATCTACCAGGGTGACCCTGCATGCAGCTCTTGGCCCTTTAAGTCCCTACTTACATACAGACCTAAAAACAGAGGAACTTCTATACTTGGCAGAGAAATATTTACCAAAGAACACACATGTTCTTTTTCTTGTTTTAACTTGACTCCACTGTTCACCAAATATATTTTTTCTATGAAGTATACCTGAACAGTTTATGACAGGATTTAACATTTAGACCTGTAATATAAAGATCTCTCTTTGTCTCTGTACCCTGACGGTTTGTCAAATAAGGTTAATGTAGATTGCTAAAGGCATGACTACATTATTAGACAATCCCTCAGGTTAGTTCTTTGCATCCATGCATGTTGCAGACAGCAGAATCAACAAGAGGAACAGGGATCAGGAAGCGAAGGAAGGGGAAATGCAAAAACGAACTCGTAATTCTGAGGGACACCAGTCCTTGCTACTCTGGAGGGCCACATTCTGGATTCCTGGGGCTGACATTACATGGGATCTACCTCACTTCCTGGGCACTCCCTTGCTTTGCATCTCAAGTAAACACTTCCCTATTGCTGTCACTTATATGCTTCTGTATTGATCTAAGAAAATGAGATTATTTGTCATTCAGGACTGTGCAATTTGACTGTATTTACGGATGCCATAACATGAGCTAGGTGTTTTACCAAGCAAATGAGACAGTAAGTAGATGCAACAGATGCTAGTTAATGGTGAATTCATACCCACATTACCTCTTGAATGGACTGTTGCAAGAGTCTCTTGACATGTTTCTCTGCTTCCTTTCCACCCCCAAAGCATCATCTCAAAGTGATCTTTCTAAAATACAAATCTCATCATGTCATACACACAGTCCTCACTGCTTAAAACACTTGAATGTTACTTACAGAATGAAATACCAACTCATCAACATGGTAGATATAGATAGACAGGTACTTGAAACATCTGGCCTCAACCTACCAGCCTGATATTCTCCATCTGCTACCATAACACTTGATGACTCACTTCTCAACAAGACAGGCTGTTCCTTCACAAGGATTACTCTTGTGCCTTTTTCAACATCTCCTACTCACATTTCATGACCCTGGGAAGGATCAAGATCTTTCCAGGTAGAGCTAGTCATGTCTTTCTTGCATTAGAACAGCGAAAGCACCAACACCCAGTTATCTGATTCCTTATCCATCTACCCTATTGGACTGTGAGCTCTTCAAAGCAAGAGATTATGTCTTATATTTACTTATCACCCCAGTAATGAGCACAGTGCCTGCAGAAGAGTAGGAATCAAAAAAATACTCATCAAGTGGACATTTACCGTGTTCAAAGCACGGGGCTAATTGCCACAAGGAATGCACTGATGGGTTATTCAAAGTCTATCCTTAAGAAACCAGCCCTTCATTAGGACAGCTACTGCCCACATTAATTTGTAGACTATGTGTGCAAATACATGTTGGTGGCAAAACTCCGATGGCACCCTGCTGGAATTAAATTACAACATGGTGATTGCCTTTCACTTGATCACTCTTCGGCATCTTTTGGGAGTTCTACTATTCTGATTGTTCTCTCTTATCTCTCTCAGGCAAAACACTACGTGTGTTCCCACCAACACAAAATCACACTTTAATATTGCTTGAATTTTCTCTTTCCCACCTTTCTGAAACAGTATATATTCACAGTTGAAGTAAAATTGAATGTACACAGTGACTGAAATTTGACATAACATCTTAGATGCTATATCTGGTACATCTGGGTGACAAGACATGCCAAATGAGCAATGCTGACCTAGCCAGGTAGCTATCATATGCATATAGTCTTTAACTTAAGATGCATCCTATAGACACTATAATAAACATATTAAAGATCTAAAACACAGAGAAAAAACAACAGGAAGGCTGTACAGAAAAGGCGATATCTGAACCTAAAGAGAAAATAGAACTTATTTTTAAGCCCTGTAAATAATTTAGAAATTTTATCTGAGTCACCTTTTGGCATCAAAAATAATGAAAGTCTGAGAAATTATCACATACCAGAGGAGGCAAAAGAGACATGACAAATGTAACATCGGATCTTGGATGGGATCTTGGAACAGCAAGAATACTAGGGAAATACTTGTGAAATCAAACTAAATGTAGAGTTTAGTTAAAAGAAGTATAGTAATTAATGGCTAATAGTAATAGACCAAAGTTGGTTTCTTAGTTATAACAAGTGTACCATAGTGATATAAACAATCAGGGAAACTGGATGAGGACTACATAGAACTCTGTGATATTTTTATAATTTTTACATAAATAGAAAACTATTCTACATTTAAAAACACATGTTTATTAAAAAACAAATGTGGGACTCCTGAGCGTCTCAGTCACTTAAGCGGCGGATTCTTGATTTTGGCTCAGGTCATGATCTCACTGTTATGGGATCAAGCTCAGTGTCAGGCTCCATGCTAAGCATGCAGCCTGCTTGGGATTCTCTCTCTCCATCTCTCTCTGCCCCTCTCTCCTGCTTGTGCTCTCTCTGTCTCTCTCAAAATAAATAAATAAATATTTTTTTTAAAAATATATTAAAAACAATTTGCTACCAGGCCTTTGAAACTGGTTCAGTGGTATAATCAACTTTCAACAGATATATGTGCAAGGGAGAGAAACATTAATGGGCTAGTGAAAAATCACAACTTCAAATCCATTCTGGGACCTTACGAGTTGAATAACCTTAAGACTCTGTGAGCCTTCATTTTTCTCCCCTCTAAAACAAAATTCACAATACTTGTTCTGCCTACCAATTTGAAAATAAAGAGGAAAAGGAGAAATACATTTTAAGTGCCAATTTTGAACAGGCAGGCAGCTTACATATCTATATCTTATTTAATCTGTATCTTATTTAATCTTCACAACAGCACCCACTATAAAGCTCATTTTGTAGACTAAGAAGGTTCAAAGAGACTATGTAACTTGCCTAAGGTCATACCATCAAGAAGTATTAAAGTCAGATTTCCAACAGACGGTCTCTATTCTCTAAGTTGCTCCCTACTGCCTTCCTTTTCTCCAAGCTGCCTCCGACAGAATAGAAGCACAGATGCTTTGTAAATTGCCATACCATTCTGTGTCTCTGCGTGAACAGTGCTTCCAACACACATCTCTGAGAGTCCAATTGAGTGCCCAAGCACAAATGTTGGAAAGGGTCTTTCACCATTTGCTAGTACTGAATAAAGAGCTTCCCAATGGGGCAAGGAGTACTTGAGCAGCCTTCCAAGGCACCATGAGCCTGTGCCTCCTATGAGCTCTCATGTTCCTCTTTTTGGTCTTTGGGGCTGCCCTGGGGAATGCTCAGCCTGCCTTTTGGCAGCTTCACAGACTCCTTTTTTCTGCTGCACAGTGCTTCATATCAGGGGTGTCCAGGGCTGGAGCCTGAAAGGCGTATTGGTAATGCGATGCGATAATAGTGTATCGAATTCAAATTGCCACTTCTGCCAAATGGAATTTAATTAAGCACAAAAGTGGGTTACTGCAATGAAATGCACATGTGTTCTTTACAGTCATGCGTGCCTTTGGGTATTTGGAAAATACCCTAAATGCGTGTTATTACAGGAATCTTGTTATCAGCCAGAAAGAAGGCTTTAGATCCTAGGTATAGGTTTTGAAATATGTGAGCATCTTGGAACCTCAGTGTTAATGTGTCAGTTTATCTGCATGAGATAAGCTGCATTTTGTGCCCAGGCCAACACATAATCTTTCCCCTCACTAATCAAGATACAATGGACTTTTCTAGTTTAAAGTTTCAGCTTTGCTTACAAATCCAGACCAAGCTCTCCAAAATTCCAGGCAACTAAGAGAGTTGTTATTATTATTTTCACATTTAATAAGGGCACTAACTGCCTCTGACCACAACTGTTTGTTATCATGGATTCATAAAAAAAAATCGTGAATTGTCTAATCCAGAGGGCTATTATATAGGTCATCTAAGTCAATCTCTTCCTGTTATAAATGAGGAAAGTGAGTCCCAGAAGGGTAGCTAGCCCAGGAGGGCACAAGGAATCAAATGGCAGAGCTGAGTCTATAACTCAGGCTCCAGACTGATGACACTCAGCTCATAAAGACATCCAATTTGGGACCAGGTGACCCATTAGATTACTACATATGCTATAGTGTCTCTTTCAAAAGTCATGTATCCAGTAGAAGATGGATACATGAATCTAACTGGAAAGAAACATAAAATGTATGAGAAAATGTAATGAGAAAAGTTTTCATTTTAAAAGAGCAAACAAATTATATTCTTTAAAAATGTCACTGTGATCAAAGGTAAAGAAATGATGAGGAACTGTTTCTGATGAGAGGAGCCTAGAGACAATCCAACTAAATGCATGACCAGATGGAGGTGCACCAGAGGAAGGGATGCTGGGAAGGATGTGCTAGTGCTGACTGATGATGAAATATACACCATACCCTGGATGAACCCATTGTGTCACTGTTAAACTTCCTGAAGTTGATAACTGTACCGTGCTCATGGAAGAGAATACCTATATTCCTAGGAAACGGACAGCCAAGTATTTAAGGATAAATGAGTATGACGTGCAATCTACTCTTAATTTGGTCACAAAAATTATACAGATAAAACAAATAGGGCAAAATGTTAACAATAGATGAAACTGGGTGTAGGTTGTAAGAATGTTCTTTGCTCTATTTTTGTAAGAACAAATTCTTACAAAATTTGCAGTTCTTCCAAATAAAAAGTAAAAAAAAAAATAATAAGCTATGCAAATGATTACCTCCAGCACCACAAAATCATGACCACTCTCCATTCAAAAGCAAAAGAGGGCATTTTAAGAACATCTACAAAAATATAGTCATGACATCCTTCATGCATATTTACTACAGAACCAAAATCTCAATAATGAAAGCAATGAGCAAGGTCACCTCAGAAGGCCTCTCAACTTGGTGTTCATTCTCGATTTGGAGCTGGCACTATACCATCTGGGAGTGCTGTCATTCACCCACTTTGTTATGATCTTTCATAAAAAAATTCCTATTATTCTAAAATTTGTAATGAGAAAATTGATACCTTTTGAAGCCAGTAAAATCATTAACTCACACATTTTTCCTTTAAAAAAGCTAAAAGTTACATTTCTGGAAATGAACAGAAAAAATGGTCACATCAGGCCACGCTAAGGGTCCTGATTCTAATGAGAAAAGACAATAACCATTTCCCTGATGGTCTGAACAATCAGCTTCATGACAAAGCTTTATTTACATAGTCATTATTTACACTGGCCTGCCCATTCTGATGAAAAACAAGTCCTCTTCTCTGAATTTGCCATGTGACTGGGTAGTGCCTGTCAGTTGTCTGCTTCATGAGTCCATGTCAGTGCTGACTGTCCATACAAGCCATGTGGCTTTGGTGTTCCCTGAGAATAAAAACAAATTCTGGCCACCACTCCATATGCTTGGATCCTGGGAGAATATACTAATTGATGTTTTCTGTTAATAACAAGGTAGCTTTCCTAAGATGAGTTTATGCCAGCAGATCTTACCCAGTATGTTTGGAGATCTTGGTACGTGTTTTGTTCTGGAGAAGGAACTAAGCCCAAAACCGGGCCCTGCTCTGAGAGAGCTTGTAATCACACTGAAATCCCAAAGAGCATGTAAAGCAACTACAGACAGCCACACAGGCCATGCACCATGGAGCCCGGGATCCTCTTTGCCCCAAAAAAGAACTCTTCCATACAGTAACCCTGGCACAGCAGGCACCTGCATAGCCATGTTTCTCTCATACTGATTAGCCACATACGATTAGCAATCCAATGTGGTATCATCTCTTGTCTTCTGGCCTCTGTACATACTGTTCCTTCTGTTTAAACATCATCTTCCACCCCATCCACACCACCCAATATCCCACCCTCCCCCCACCAACACACCTCCCTTTCTTGGGTTAATTATTACAGCTTCTAGCTTGGATGTCATCAGCCCTAAAAAAGTTTCCCTGACCCCTTTCCCCTTGGCTGGGTTAAAGGATTTTCCTGTGTTCTCCCACTAAGCCATACACTGACCTGTTATATCCCTCATCAGATTGCATAGCAAGGTTATAAGGGCACCTCTAGCACCAGACTGCTTGGGTTCAAATCCTGGGTCCACCACTTACAGGCTGAGACCTAAATCAAGTTCATCAAGTGCATAACCTCTCTGTAACCCTTATGGCATATTTATCTCTTTGAAATTCAATTCCCTATGAAGAGTGTTGCCTTCACTTTACAGTTAAGGAAACTGAGTCTCAGAAAGGTGACATAACTCATCCAATGTAACACATCTTGGAAGCAGAGATTCAAAGCCTAGTCTTAGGGGATACTAAAGACAACAGTTTTAAGCACCATCCCAAACTTTCTCAATCAAGTGATACTAAAGATTCTGCTACTATTAGGGAGGAGTCTGGATAGATGGAGTTAGGTGTGCATTTCTGAAAGAGATCAAGCAGAAATTCTAAGCAATAATGAACTGAGAACCTACCCCTGGGACTGTCTTCCAGGAAGGGAAATTCCAGGTGACAATTCTAAGAAATGGTTTGAGAGCCATTAGTCAAAACATTACATTTAGTGACACACTGTCCAATTTTTTCCACGTCTATTTTAATTTTCATTAGAAGTAGCAGAGAGAGATGAATCGTGCGGACAGAGGACCTCAATCCCTCTTTCCCACAGGAGTTTGGAATATGTTCCCTATTTCCTAGAGAACAGAAATGATAGGAGTTACACAGAAACCCATAGGATTTACAGTTGAAGTAAAAGGTGGTAAAGCACAGAGCTTAAAATAATGGGTTTTGGAGTCAGAGCTAATCTAGCCACTTCACAGCCGTGTAATCTTGGGAGAGAAAATTTAGGAATTTAAGTTTTCTCCAACCAGAGTTAAGCTGAGTATTCCAAGTCAAATGGGTGTGTCAGCCAGATAATCAAAACAGGGAAAAGAGAGGAGTACAAAGATGAGGGTATAATGTGTATACAGACAGTTTATCCTGTCCATCTGGCAACACCTCTAAATGGTGGTGGAAGAACCCTGCTCCTGTTCAGTGTGATGCATCTACTTCTACTTCACAACTGACCCCCAATCCTTCACCGGTAACTATGTTGCTGTAATTTCATCCCAGCTATTTGTTTAGAGGTTTTGAGTGCTAAATTTTGATTCTGAGGTAAAACGGTCCTTTAAAAGTAATTTCAAGATGCCCTAACTTGAACTAAAAGGGGATTAACTGTCTTAGTGCTCTAAGCTTCTCTAGTTCAATGCTAGGATCTTCTTTTAAAACACTTTCCTCCATCAATAACACCTCTCCGGAGGGCTATATTATAATCATCTTCATTTTCTATACTTTCAGAATCACTGTTACTCGCTGCTAAAAGAAGTAAAGGAAATAAATGCAAACGCCTTTGTTGGTTTGACACATAATCTCATTTTCTGAAAGTCGATTCATTGGTCTTATAGGACCAGCAAACTGCTACACAGTTAGGAATGGTAATGAGAGGCTGCAGAAGGAAGGAATCTAAGATGAGGCTCTGGGAACAGAGTCACATGGTAGGTTCAGCCCAATGGGAGTGCAATGCTGGGCAGAAAGTCACAGACATCTACCCAGAGGCCCTTGCCAGGCAGAATCCAGTCCTCAAATCCCTGCTTGATTGCAATGGTGCTGGCCAGACTCCTACGCATGATGGGAGTCTCTAAGAAGCTGGCTCATTCTGCTAAGCTTGTGTTAGTGCCTTCAGTAAAACTATTACTTGATACTCTCGGCTAGGTGGGCAGGAGAGGGCAGTTGAGAAATACTGAGTTGATCCCCCTTCCAACAGCATCAACTGAGTAAATGAAAGAAACTACATAAGTAACAAAAACATTTTATTTCTTCATAATTGCTCATATTTTAGAACACGTACAATGATAAGAAGCATGGAAACATTTTTTGGCTTTTAATTTTTAATTGCAATATCAAAACATTTTTTGGTATGTAAGATATTTTAAATTATTAGGTAACTAGACAGCGCTCGGGCATTGCTGGCACAATCCTTTTTCTAGTATTAAGTGCAGAAGTACTTGCTCAGTTTCACTGTCAGTTTTACACACAGAATTGTGCCTGGGAGAAGTCCCATCATAATCAATGTCCATAGTTTGAAGTATTTGTCAAGTGACTATTGACCAGGACTCATGCTGAAATCACTTGTCCTTTCTGTCCACAGCTTAGCAACCCTGGACTATGACTGCCGGGTTCTATGAGCTGCCACACTAGGACCTCCCCAAGAGAAGGCCATGATTGTCACAGGGCCTAGATTTTGAGTCAGATCTACCCATACATAGTTTTGAATTCAATGTCATTTTCACGAGACACAATTGAGGGGGGAAAGGACCCAGGAAATTAATTTTATTCATACAGATAATACTAGGTTAGTAAAGTTTGTTTATAGCTTTTATCCTCTTCATTGTAAACCGTGAATACATAGCATTGTACTTAGTGATACAGGGACTTGGATTCTCAAGACTATTTACATTTTTTATTATAAAAGCAGTGGCAACACTAAAGGACATTTTAAAGAAGAAAAGTCATCCCGAATCCCAACACTTCATCAAAAAAATTTATTTTTACTATATCCCATTCCTATCTTTAGTTTACATAATTGCAATCATAGAACACATAAATTTTTAGAATCTGTTGCTCCGCTTCACTCTCAGTTGCAAATATTTTCCATGTTGATACATAATTGTTATGTTTTTATTTCATTTTTTGGTATAAAATCTACAATTTTTCTGGCTGCAGAGTTCATCAAATACCGTAACTTACTTAGTCAGGCCTCTGGTAATTTGGACACTTGATTTGTTTCCAATTCTAACTTACTCCCCCCCCCAAAAAAAAAAATCTGCAGTAAAAAACATGGAAGTATAGTTTTCCCTTAAAACAGATGCCCAGAATGGAGATTTGTTAGATAAAGGTAAGAACATTTATTGACTTTTGACCAAAACCTTTTATTAGCAGCTTTGGATGAGCCCCTGATGAAAAGCTTTGCCAGTTCTCCTCTCTTCGGTCTAGGATCTGACTTCTCTGAGCTCCTGAAGTCCTCTTGGCTCTGTTGCCACCTTTCTACTCCCAGGCCCAGCTCGGGCAAGGGAAGGGTGCTGGCCAGCACTGTAAGATTTGCCTAAGCCAATCCAGTCAACTGCACACTTCATTACTTTCTCTCCACCCTCTGTTCTTTCTAAAGAAATGCCATTTCTCATAATGAATAGGGTGCTTATGAACCTTGGTTGTTTGGGGTATACTTTTTAAAATTCAAAACTATGGCAACCTAGCAAGTTATCTGAATTCTGGATGTGACTGACACGCCCATGGGGCTAATGCTACTCCACACACATTGAATAGGATTTGGTGAGGAGCAAAGAAAATAAATGTGGGAAAGTACCTTCTAAATAGCAAAAGAACATGCAAAAAGTTTATTTACTATGCAGCTCCTCTAAATTTACCTTGTGTAGTAGATTTCCATGTGTAGTATAATGGAAAATATATATATTTGGGCTTTGTTGCTGCATCCTGACACAGAGATCCTAGAACACTAGGAATTTCCTGAGGATAGAATTGATAGGAGCGCCTTTTGTTATTTGTAACTATTTTAGATGAAATTTGAGTTTATGTTAATGAGGGGACTGTTTAGAGGCCCCTATATAATCTTCAGGATGGAAGACGGTCACTGGAAGGACTAAGCCATGATTAGAAGATTGGAACTTTCAGCCACCACCCTCACTACCAAGAGGGAAAAGGGGGCTGGAGTTCCATCAGCAATGGCCAGTGATTCCATCAATCATGTCTACATAATGAAGCTTCTATAAAATTTCCTAAAAGACAGGTTCAGAGAACTGGGTTGGTGGACACATGGAGATAGATGCTGGAAGGAGGGTATGCCTGGAGATGGCATGAATCTCTGTACCTCTTCCCACATAATACCTCTCTCTGTGGATCTCTTCCATTTGGCTGTGCCTGAGTTGTATCCTTTATAATAATTCTGTAATAGTAAGTAAAGTGCTTTTCTGGGGTTCTGTGACCCCACCCCCAGATCCAAGGGCCCATCCTGGTTTGAAGCAAGAGAGATTTAACCAGCCTCAGCTCAAAAATAGGAAACGTCAAATACCCTCTGGTCTCTCCAAGCCTTGACTTTGAACCCTTTGTCATGTCAGAATCAGATAAACGTGGTTTCAATCTGGCTTTGCCTGTTTTTACTGTATGTTCTGTGAAAAGTTACCTCACCTTTTTATAACTTAGTTTATCTCACCTAATAAAACAAAGACAACAATAGCTATCTCATACAACAGTGTAAGATTTAATGAGAAAACATAATTATAGTAGCTAACAGAGTATAAAATGAGCCAGGCTCTGTGCACAGCTCCTTACATGGATTTATTCATTCATTGATTTGATGTATCTTTATTGACTACCTACCATATACTGGGCACTATTTTCTCCAATCCAGACTAATTATAATTAATATTATTGAGCACTTACTATGGGCTGAGAACATTTCTAAACAAGTCATTTCTTTTATTTTTTTCCAGATTTATCAGGGTATAATTATTATACCAAAAAAACTGCATATAACTAATGCATACAATTTGGCGAGTTTGGACATATGTGCACATTCATGTTATCACCACAATCTCTGTGGTAAGTTCCAAAAGTTTCCTTGTGTCTATCTGTTGTATAATAAATGATTTCAAAACAGTTCACATTTCGAAACAGACTGAATCTTCACAGTACTCCTCTGACTTTCTTTAATCCTCACAATAACTCAAAAAAGGGGTAATACAACCTCACGCCAGTCAGAGTGGCTAAAATGAGCAAATCAGAGAACTCTAGATGCTGGTGAAGATGTGGAGAANGAAGAAAAAAAAAGGGGGTAATACATATATTTTTCCTCATTTTTACAAATGGGGAAATTGAGGCAAAAAGGGTAAATAACTCACCCAAAGTCACACAGCTAGTAAATAGAGGACTCCATAGATCATACTCTAAACTATTCAGGCATACTGTGTGATGGATATGGTTAAACTATATGAAATCACCAATATGCCATTACTGATCCATACAAACAGTGATTTTATATGCTTTTATCAATACCTTTTTAAGGGGACTTCGTAGAGCCTGAAATATAAGCAGGCTTCAATAAAAGGTTTTTTGTGTTCTCTTTTGCGTTTTGTTTTGTTTTGCTTTGCTTTCCTTTATTCATTAGAATAGCCCTTCTGCCATATTTCCCATATCCAATCTTGACTTAATCCCCCAGGTCTAGGATTGAGCCTCTGTCTTCTTCCGTGTGCCTGAACTGGGTCCTGGGGGTAGGCTTCTAACTTTCTTTAGCCCATCAGACCTCCTTACTCGGCCCCCAGGAATTGACATCCTGGGGACCTGGCATTAATGAGGACATGCATTAATTAAAATGTGATGTTAATTATATAGTAATATAAGTATGAAGATTATATAGTGAATGCTTATTCTGTAGCAAGCCCTTTTCTAATAGTTAGCTATGCACATAACCCTTAGAATAATCCTATCAGGTAAACGTTATTATTTTTCCCTTTTTATAGATAAAGAAAGGGAGAAGTTAGATGATTTAGCCACATTTGTTCCCTTCAAGTAGATCTCCCTGTCCAGTTGCATTTCCAGACATCACTTGATCCAGATTCTCATTCTGTATCACTCTGACCATCCACCCATCTGGACCTCTGTTTCTCTAGGCTCTACCTGTTCCCACAACCTCTTTCCATTTTTGCCTTTTTCTTTCCATATCTCATTCTGCTGACCACTGTGAGCAACCTTGAGAACCATCCCTGACTCCTGCCTCACCCCACTTGGCCAGTCTAAGGCACACACCAGGCCCCGCATCAAACCAGACTGAGAAAGTCACTTGCTTCCTGGGCCCAAATTCAACTATAAAATCAAGCTAGCATGTTTACTTCCAGGAGAGGGAAACGGGGCCCTGACATTTGGGGCCCTTGAATGCCAGGAGAAGAGGCTGAGTAGTTATCCTCTGGGTAGTCAGTGAACCTTAAAGGTTTTTAAACTTAACAGTACAGGGAAAAATCATTTAATCTGAGGACTACTCTGGAAGCAATATGGAGAATTAAGTAGAAGGACAAAGACAAGAGGTCATCACAACTGTGACTATGATATTCAGGCAGAAGAGCTCATTCTCCACTAGTTGTGTTAGGAATGAAAGCACAGAATCCGAAAGGCTTGGGACCCCACACATCATGTTACTGCTTTACTTTTATTTGTGCAGCATTTACAAGGAAAGATCTACTTAGTGTCAAAAAGACTGTAAATCTCTGTCCTCCTTCTGTTATTTTTCTTTTCCTGAAAGGACAACCTGTGTCCTGAGGAAGTTCCTGGTTTTATAGTACAATGAATCTTTTGCCTTAGGACCCAGGATACACTGAAGGCTGCAAGACCAACAGGGAGACAGAAACTATAAACAAGGTTGTCTTCATTAGGTGGCCTGCATTTCACTTCAAGTCCTTTTTCAGACTTAGTGAAGGTTTTTATTCTAGTCTTGAAAACATTAAAAATAAAACAGTTCTTTATTTTTATTTTTTAAAAAATTTTAATGTTTATTTATTTTTGAAAGAGAGAGAGAGAGAGTCAGAGAAGGAGGGAGACACAGAATCTGAAGCAGACTCCAGGCTCTGAGCTGTCAGCAGAGAGGCCAACACAGGGCTTGAACCCACGGACCGCGAGACCATGACCTCAGCCAAAGTTGGATGCTTAACCGACTGAGCCACCCAGGTGCCCCAAAAATAAAACAGTTCTAAAATGCAAAATAAGATATGGTCATCATGGAGGGAGAGAGAGAGACTGAGAGAGGTGAGGGAGGGAGGGACCTGCGGGAGGGGGAGAGAGAGAGAAAGGAAAAATAAAAGACTATAATCTGGTATCCATTGAAAATATGTGTGTGTTCTTTTTTTCTCCCTGAATTCAGAAGGAGTTTAAATATTTGCTATGTACAAAGTGCCAAAAATGAGCTGAGAGGGTCTGTGTCTTAAAGACATAATGGAGGCAACTATGAATTCAGAATTAAAGCTTTCACCGTGAGTACAGCTAATATTATCAGTTTAATATTTTTTTCTTATTTGTAGTGTACATAAGGTGGAGGATATAAGCTACTTTAATAGGTTCTCTTTGAATAATAGGAATGTCTTCTATTAAACGCAACTCTGAAAGATTAGAGCCATAAAGAATAATTTTAACAGCCACGATCCCCTGCCTTCCCACTTAAATAAACTCTTTATTCTATTAATTATTGTATTACACCATAAGCTACAGAGGTAGGAAACTCCCACTCTTTCCACAGACTCACTCATGCATAGAAAGTTTGTGATTGATGGACCAGTGAGGTTGAAAGGTGCAAATGGAGATGGAACATCCTAGGATTAAACATCTTCCCGGTGGGGGATTGGCACCTTTCCAGCATCTTTAGCTTGGCCCAACTTTGCTGGGATGAGTATTCAAGGAAAGATGCTTGGTCTTGAGCAGAGACTTGAATAACCTGTCCCCTTCCTGAACCTCTAAATATGCCCCAACAACTTCCTCTTCCATGATCTATACTCATTTATTCAACAAATATTGACTGAGGACCTGGAGAACCCACTCTGGGCAGGCCTTGAGGAGATATAGTTTAAAAAGATTCTAAGATCAGAGAAACCTACGATCTATGAGTGCTTCTCAACTAGGAAGCACATTAAAATTATCTAGGGCTTTAAAAAAGCACTTATGGGTCCCAATGCTAAACAATTAAATTATAGTCACAGAGGTGAAGCCCAAAGTAGACCCGAAGTTGAGAATCACTAGGAAAGAGACAGATAATTGTTAGGCATTATTATTGAGAAAATAACAAGGTCTGTTAGCATTTTAACAAGTTCTATTAGAACCTAGAAGAAGGACTCCATCCTGATTTTGAGGGAGTCAAAGAATGACTGGAAGGCATCTGACATCTTAAGTTTTGTCTGAAGAAGAAAGGAGGTAGCAGAGGAAATCAGGGTACAGAAGAAGAGTTGGGAGATATTCCCCAGAATTACAAGATGTTCAGTGTAGCTGGAACAAATGGTTTTATGGAAGAGAGATAAGAGGTAAGACACGGAGCTAAAGAAACAGAAATCCAGTTGTAATCATCCTTGGTCCTTACCTTGTCAGATACACCCAAACAAGGAATTTGTACTTTATACTAAAGGCCATGGGGATTAATGAAGGATTTTTGCTGGGGAATAAACTAATGCCTCAACCAAGTTTCTATTTTAGAGTTGCCCCTTCCTAGCAGATAAAGAGAAGTGATGGATGGAGGAAAGGTGTAAGAGAAGAGGTGAGGGATAGAGGAAGAAGGACAGTTAAGACAATGACCATAGAAGGAGAAAGATGGCAGAGAGATGAGAAAGAATGGCTCTGAGAGACAATAGTAGCAGAATAGATAAAACTTAGTGACTGATTAGATGTGAAAGTAAAGCAAAGAGAAGACTGACTCCCAGACTCCTGGCCTGGGTGACCAGGTGCCTGGAAGAGCAGCTAGAGTGGGGGGAGCACTTTAATCTTACTGGCACCCTGTCATGCTGTGGCTCCTGCCACCTTGAGCTTTGACCACTTCATAACATAGTCACACCTTCCAAGGGGATATGAGGGAAGAGAATACATATTTTACTTCTGTAGATAATATTACAATGGGAAACCAATGGATGGATACTTTTGAAAGGCTACTAGCCCTCTGGAAGAGTTTATTACATCCCATTCCTCACTGGGGCCTCATTATCATCAGCTAGTCATGTACCTTCTCCTTCCCAGTTCTTGTTCCTGAGTGAGAAGATATTCCAGAGATATCTAAAAGTCTATCACCCCAAGCCAAGGAAGCTGAGAAGCAACTAGTTTCTCCTATCCATGCATACAGTAGAAGAACTATAAGACAATGGATGGACAGATCTTATCTAGCCTTTCTCCAATCAGGAGCATTATATCTGGGGAGGTCAGGTGATGCAGAGAACAAAACCAGATATATAAAATTATCTGAAACTGGTTCTGTAGATTAAAAAGATTGTCTAATATCTTATGACCAGCAATTTCATTCTCAGGTAGATCCTTAAAAGAAAACCACATAGGAGGTCACCAAAAGGCATATACTTGAGTGTTCACAGCAGATTATTAGTAAAGTCAAAGCAGGAAATAACCCAAATATCCATCAGAAATATAATGGACAAATTAATGATCTGGCATCACACAAAACGATATGGATAAATCTCACAATCATAATGTGAAACAAAAGAAGTCAGACACAAAAGAGTACATCCTGCACTATTCCATTTATATGAAGTATAAAAACAAGTCAATATAATCTTAAAAGTTAAAAAAAGTAAGCTATTAAAAGTAAGGATAGTAACTGGGAGACTGGGGAGGACCTAATAAATACTGATCGGAAATCAGACGTGAGGTAGCTTCCAGAATGCTTCTCAGGTTCTCCTCCTTGACATGAGTGCTGCTTACATGGGTATGTGTCATTTGTGAGAAGTCATTGAGCTAGGTGCTGAGAACATGTGCATATTAAGATTCAAGAAAAACTTTTTAAAAATCTATAGCTGGGATTTATAGCTGGATTTTTCTTGCCTGTATTTTGATAAATGAAATGAAGAATCTTACGTATGGGGAAGAATAGAAAGAACAAGAAGTTAAATTTTTGATATTATGAATTTGAGATGTGTTGGAAATGCTAACGTAACAATATCTAATAGACATTTAGTTAAATGAATTGGTTGCTCAGAAGAACGATATGTAGGGGTGCCGGGGTGGCTCAGCCGGATAAGCATCCAACTTTTGATTTTCACTCACCCACACTCATGGGATTAAACCACACACACGTTGGGCTTCTTGCTTGGGATTCTATTCTTCCCTCCCTCTCTCTGCCCCACCCCCACTCACTTACTCTAAATAAATAAATGAACAAATAAATGAATAAATGAATGAATGAATGAATGAATGAACTTTTTAAAAAAGGAAGAAAGATTTGTACGAGAGCTTCATGAAAATAAAAAGTGAGCTTGCTCTCTCTCTTTTTGAAAGTACACTTGCCTGGAACTAACACACAACGTGAATTATCCCTTTAACATTAGTGCTTGCCTCTGAGCAAACCCCACTTGTTTCTGCAGCAGCGTTTTCCTAATGACAACAGTTCCTGGTTGGCAAGAGGCTGGCTATTTTAAGCCATTATGTACATATTCTCACACCGAGTACAAATGGCACACACAGGCCATTCTGTATTCTTCATGCATGGAGACAGAGACTGGTGAGATCACACAGTGAGATTAGCATTCCTAGCCTCCCCTGCAGTTCAACCTGTACATGAGACGGGTTTGAGACTATGCAATATGAGCAGAAGTGATGGGTGCCATTTCCAAATATGACTCATCAAAATCTCTCACATGTAATCAATCCTCTATGTGCTTGCCCTTCTGCCCACTTAAAGCAGACAAGCTTGGCCACCTTATAAGTCACGTAATGAAGGTGGTAGAGTCACAAGATGGGACTAAATCCCTGATGGTCTGCCATCAGAGAGCCACTCGCTGATGAGAAACACCCATTTTAAACTTTATGAGCTGAAGAAATAAACCTCACATGTCACCTTTCCCCACTAGCCCTTCTAGATATTCCCATGTGAAGACACTCTCTACATCTACCTTCTGCTCCAGATGTTGATAGCACTTTATTTGTCCTTACCTCATTTTCATGCCTTCTGTTTGGATCAAGCATACCTTTGTCTACTAGACTAAAAAGCTGAGTGATGAGAATTGACCCTTTAATTTCCAACTGAGAGGCTAAGATGTTTTCAAGAACTTTTAGTCAGTCACTAACACTTGCAGAATGAATGGATAAATGAGCACATGTTTGGAGGCATTCATGCATATACAGATGAATATGAGTGGTAATGGAAGGAGGAGATGCCTGATATTTGAAGCCTGGCAAAAATGGAGAAAGCCAACAAACTACTAATAACGGAAATAAAATCAGAAAAGGAGAAGTCAACCTGTGTGTATACATCCATCTCCTCATTCATCCCCTCCACTCACCTCATCCTCCCTTAATGAAAACAACCTGAGAACCTCTTATAATAAGAGATAGCATTTGTTGAATATTTCTATGTGAAAGATTGTGCCAGGCACTTTTGATAAAGTAACTCATTAAATCTTCATAACAGGCCAGTTAGGTATGCACTATGATTCCACCCATTTTATAGATGAGAACATGGAAACTTAAGTAAGTAACCTGTCAAAGTCACACAGGTAGCAAGGGGGCAGAAACTAACACCCAGATGATTTCAGTCTACAACCCAAGCACTCAATCACTATGCTAGAGCAACTCCCACATGTCAACCTTAATATCCCTCAGTGGAAAGACAGAGAAGAATAAGAACACTCATTAAAACCCAATCACATAATAAACTAGTAATCTCATTACAATGTCTAGTGTGACATATAGTGGGGATCCATGAAATGCTGAGAAAGGGGGTGGAACAGAAAGGAAAGCTTGGGGGATTTCATCCAGAAAGTGGCATTTGATCTGTGCCTGGAAGATGGATGGAGTACTTTTGTGCAAGGAGAAGGGGAATTCTGAAGAGAGTTAAGCCAATGGATTACCAGGAGCCAAGGCACATAAAGAAAGTGTTCCCATGCGGCAAAAGTGTATGATGCTTGAAGTTGGAAGGGAGAAGAAAGAAACAAAACTTTAAAAGAAGTTTACACCCAGATCATAAAGACCCTCGATTTCCAAGATTACTCTTTGGCTGACAGGTAATTAAAGTAGAGTTTCAGGCATGGATTATGGCATGATAAAATTTTTGTTAAAAAAATTCTCCTGTGTTGTGTGGAGTAAAAACCATGGAGTGAAGAGGCATGAGATCAGGGTCTATAAACTAGTTGAACAGTACCTGCCAAAAATTCAGGTCTACCTGGAACTTCAGACTATGACCTTATTTGGAAATGAGGTCTTGGCGGATGTAATTAAGGTAAGGACTGAGATGAGATCATATTGGATTCGAGTGGTCCCAAAATCTAATGAGAAACTCGTTATAAGAGACAGAAAAGGACAGAGAGAACAAGGTGACATGAAGATGAAGGCTGAGATTGGAGTGAGACACCTACATGACAAATAAGGCCAACAACTGCCAGGAATGCCAAAAGCTAGGAAAGAGGCATGGAATGGCTTCTCCCTCAGAGCCTCCAGAAGGAACTAACCCTGATGACACCTAGATTTCAGACTTCTGGCTTCCTGAACAGTGAGATTAAAAAATTCTGTTGTTTTGGGGCAGCTGGGTAGCTCAGTAGGTTAAGCAACCGTCTCTTGATTTTGGCTCAGGTCATGATCTCACAGTTTGTGAGTTAGAGCCCTACATTGGGCTCTGCGCTGACAGTGTGGAGTCAGTGTGGAGCCTTCTCTCTCTCTCTCTCTTTCTGTCTCTACCCTTCCCCGAATCTCACAACCCCCTCTCCAACTCTCAAAATAAATAAATGAACTTAAAAAAAATTTTGTTGTTTTAGGCCACCAAGTCTGTGATGGTTTGTTATGATAGCCCAAAGAAACACACAGGGAGATTAATCAAGTGGTTGGTTACTACTCTTGTCTAGGAGAGAAAACACCACCTGAATTAGGACGAAGTCACATGGACAGGGAGCAGAGGCCAGACTAAAGAAATGAAGTAAAGTGAAAATGGACAGAATGTGGTCACTTGTTGATTGAGGAGGAAATAAGAACATCAAAGATGGTTTTGTGGTTTCTGTCTGGGTCATTAACTGAGACTGAGAATATACAAAGAAGAGATGATGAGGAAGGAGGAAGTATACTTTAAAAAATGAAACTAATATATTTTATTGTTCTTTAAGCTTTGCATTTAAAATAAGATGGATAGGTTATTAGGCTTTCTCCATGTGCATTAGAAATGGAAGGAAGGAAGGAAAAGAGGGAGAGAGGGAGGAGGGATGGGGAAGGTCAGAACAGGCAAGGGCAGAGAAGAGAAGGAAATAGGGAAGGGATGTAAGGGAAGGAAAAGAAAGTTCTTTAAATCCTGCAGATTAGGAGGCAGTGTGGTGTAGTTTGTAAAACAATTTCTGGCTCATAGGAGGCACTCCTGAATTATAGCCCAAAAGCCAAAGTATAAAGTCGAATATTTCAAAAGAACAGGAATACCTGGACAAGTCTCAATGTCATTTCTCCAAACCAACCATACTTATAGATTACATGTGAGATGTAACTATGTCACTGAAAATAACAATCACAGCATGACTGCCATATTTAGTATGGGCATGCTATTAAAATAAGGGTCGGAAGAACACTGTAAAGTTGATGGGTCGAGAGTGGGTCTCTGGCATAAGGAGGAAAAGGCAGGAAATAACTGGCCAAATGGTGTGAACAAGAAGGCAAAGTCTCTTTTAGAGATATTGTAAAATACATCAGAGTCTGCTTCTTAGACTCAGAAAAACTGGATGGATTAAACTACTCATGCTCAGTCCCATTCGTGTCTGCTCTCCTTGGATGCTTGCATGACTGCCCATGATTCATGTANTGAATTACTATGATAATGTTTGTAGTCAATATAACTAAGGGCTTCTTCATTTAAGATTTATTTTAACTCCACTCCACAAATCATATTCAAAACCTAAATGACTCAGACAATACTTTGAGTATGTTTTTCATGAGCGTCCTAAGGATTACTATGGAAGATTATGCCAAAATGACTATTTTTTTTGCATGTGACAAGGTACTAAAGCATATATTAGAATGAATAGTTACGAATTTTATTCATTGGGACATATGACAGGTTTGTACAAAATTCTGAATTGGGAAAGTTTATAGGATTAGTTGCTTTTTTTTTTTCTTTTTGGCATGAGTCAAACATGGCTACATGAATTTTCTTCTTATGACTACTTCTTCAGAAACATAAGATAAAAAAACATTTTAACCAAATTGGAAAAACAGAGATTATTTATTTATGAAATATAAGGTATAGCCAGAGAATTTTTTTTTCTAAATCTTCTGCACTAATCTGACTCTCAATTAAGCAGTGCCCAATTTAGAACACAAACTCATAGATAATATTTTTTTTAATTATAATTACTTGTTAGTGTCCAAACACACTAAATGATAGTTAAAGCCTCCTCTTCATTTTTTCCCCAGCCTCATCTCTTCTTATATGGATATTTCTTACACTAAAAGAAAGTATTAATAAATACAAGTAGCCATGTAATTTAAAGGTGGGTCTAGAAGGAGAAGTCATTTTACCCCCTATTTTCTACCTTTAACTGTCCCCACACACACACTTCCACACACATGCACCACCACAAACACACAGAACAACCTAGGATGTCTAAGCATGTGCCAGATACAGAGAGGAGTCTCAAGACATCAGACTTTCACTGATAAGGCTAAGAAAGCCTTGAGAAAACCAAGTCATTTAGTCTTCCTAACACACACCCAGATGACACACATATGAATTTTATTCTAATTTCAAGTGTTGTAACCACATAATACCCACTGTATAGTTCACTGTCTCTACCGCTATGCAGCATTGTATTGGAGGTGTCAGCCAGTGCAATACAGAAAGAAAAAGAAATAAAAGGAATATAGATTAATAAAAAATAAAACTGTCTCTCTTCATAGACCACACAATTGTCTATATAAAAAGTCCCAAGAAATCTTTTAAGAAGCTACTAGAACTAATAACTGAGTTTGGTAATATTATAAGATAGAAGGTTAATATAACAAAAATCAATTGTATGCTTGTATACTAGCAGTAAACAATTATAAATTGAAATATAAAATACTTAGAAATAAGTCTAACAAAATAAGATCTATATATTAAAACAAAATGCATACAAAAATCAAAGACTAAGTAAATGGAGACAGCATCCTCATGTGTTGGAAAACTCTTTATAGTTAGGATGATCACTCAAATTGATCTATAGCTTCAATGCAGTGGAAAAGCAAAGAAATAAGAATAACCAAAACAACTTGGAAAAGAAGAACAGTGTTGGAGAACTCATATTACCGGATTTGCAGACTTACTATAGAAAGTAATACTAATCATGACAGTGTAGCACTAGCAAAAGTACAGACACACAGATCAGTGGAACAAAACAGAGTTCAGAAGTAGACTCACACACTTGACTTTTAGGAACATGAAAGTACCTTTTCAACAAATAATACAGAAAAAAATGGAAATTCACATGCATAAAGTAAACCAGAATACAACCTATGCACAACAAATAAAGGTTAAAGGTTAATTCAAAATGAATCACAGAACTAAAAGTAAAGCCTAAAATTACAAAAATTCTGAAAGAAACATAGGGCAAAATCTTTGCAGTCTTTTGTTACGCAAAGATATCTTACATTCAAAAACAAAACATAATCCAGAAAAGACCAATAAAGTGAATCCCATTAAAAACAAAAACTTATATTTTTCAAAAGACACTGTTAGGAAAATGAAACGACAAGCAATAGACTGAGAGAAAATACTGGCAAAACACACAGCTGATAAAGTACTAGAATATATAAAGAACTTTCAAACTTTAACAATAACAAATAGGCAATCCAACTTTTAAGCATAAATGTGAAGATACTTTGTCAAACAAGAAATACAAATGGCAAAAATATGAAAAGACACTCACTGTCACCAGGAAAATGAAAGTTAAAATCACAGTGAGAAAACCATTATACAACTATTAGAATGAAGGAGGAGGAGGAGGAAGAGAAGGAGGGAAGAGGGAAGGAGGAAGAAGAAGAAAGAAAATAAAGACCCCACCCTGACAATACCAAATGCTGGAAGTGCTCGGTTCTTACCTTTTAAAAATGTTTCAAGTTATAAAGGTTCGTTAGGTAAGAGTTATCTTTTTTTTTTTTTTTTCTTAAGAGAGAGAAAGTGCAAGCAGGAGAGAGGGGTAGATGGAGAGAGAATGTCAAACAGGCTCTACACTCCTCACAGAGCCCAACACGGGACTCAATCTCACAACCCTGGGACCATGACCTGAGACAAAACCAAGAGTTGGATGCTCAATCTACTGAGCCGCACAGGAGCCCCTGGTGAGAGTTATCTTTTTAAATATTGTTTGTCTTTTTTTTTAACCTCATGCCAAACAAGTATAAAAGGAAAGCCACTGTAATTAGCTGGAACTTCCCTAAGAAAGAAAAATGGAAGCAACATACTTCTTCTTTTAATTTAGAACTTGTTTCCTGATAGTAAGGACATGTTAAGGAAGAAAATGTTGAAACTGTGAAAAAGGATAAAAAAAAAAAAAGCAGAATTTCTACAATTTTACTCCACTGGAGGCAACCACCATTAATATTTGGTTTTACTTACTTTTGACTTTTATACTAAATTAATTTTTATTTTCTTTTTTAAAATGTTGATTCATTTTTGAGAAAGAGAGAGAGTGGTGTGTGTGTGTGTGTATGTGTGTGTGTGTGTGTGTGTGAGATTGGGGGAGGGGAAGAGAGACAGTGGGACAGAAGATCTGAAGCAGGCTCTATGATGATAGCAGGGAGCCTGATGCGGGACGGGGGACTCAGGAACTGTGAGATCATGACCTGAGCTGAAGTGGGACACTTAACTGACTGAGCCACCCAGGCGCCTCTTGCTCTATAATTTAAATACAGTTGTTCCAAGTTTGGTAGTTCTGAGAATAAGCTTTAGAGTCAGGCAGCCTGGGGTTCTCATCAGAAAGCTTGACACTCAGTTTGTAAAATGGAGATAATAATACCTACTTTAGAAATTATGGAGATTATATTAGTATGAAGTATTCAGCACAGTCTGTGGCACATATAATATTCACTACAACATGGAACAAAATTTTCCATTTCAGTAAAAATGTCAGTAAAAAAAAATTTCAGTAAACAAAATTTTATATGAGATTCCAGGATATGGAAGTACCATAATATATCATTCTCTTATTTGTGGATGTTTCGGTTGTTTCCAGCTGTTGTTTATCGTAAGCAACATTATGAAAAATACATTTTTGCTTCAAACTTTTCCTGTATTTTGGATTATTTCCTTAGGACTGATTCCTGCATTAGGATGTATACACAGTTTTAAGGCTCTTGGTAATTCTTCTCATATTATCTTCTCAAAAGGTTGTGCCTATTGACACACCCTCCATCAGCAGATGAGTGTTGCAGCATCATTACATTGTTCACATTATTAATTCTTTATTTATATGCATGTTATAGAAAATTCAGTTAATATGGAAATGTTTACCACCCTGCCAAGATGGTGGTCAGTTAATGAGGTACTCTCTCTCCACAAATGCATAAACATGCTACATTAAGTATGACAACTAAAAAAATACAAACAGCTAAGTTTCAGACAGAAAAAAAGAAAATCCAAGAAACAGGGGTGCCTGGGTGGCTCAGTCGGGTAGGCATTCGATTTCGGCTTCAGGTCATGATCTCACGGTTCATGAGTTCGAGCCCCGCATTGGGTTCTGTGCTGACAGCCAGCTCAGAGCCTGGAGCCTGTTTCAGATTCTGGGTCTCCCTCTCTCTCTGACCCTCCCCTGCTCACGCTGTCTCTCTGTCTCTCAGAAGTAAACAAAACATTAAAAAATTAAAAAAAAAAAAAGAAAAGAAAAGAAAATCCAAGAAACAAAAGGGAAACTCAAAGCCTGACCAGTAAAGTACAGTGAGTAACCTGACATCCCATGAGTATTAAGCTCAAAGATAGGCCAGATGAACCAAGAGACTGGAAATTTAACATCCATACTAGGACAGGGGATATGGCCAGTTGAAGAGGTACCGGTGTTAACTCTGGACCCTCAAAAGGCTGCCCTTCTCATGAAAAGAGAATTGGATAAATCCTGAGCAATAGTCCTCAGATAGATCAAGGAACATCACTATAGGCCCGGAAAGTAGAAATGGAATAAAAGGAAAGAGGTAGTTTCTGTTAGAAATCTAGACTCCCAGTCCGCACTACACATAGGTGTGCATTAGGGTGACTGGCTCATCCCCGGTCTTTCCTGGCTTTAGCACTGAACATCCTGTATCTCAGACAATCCTTCTGTCCAAGGTCAACCTGGAATTATGTCCATCCAGCAACCAAATTTACATAACCCACATTTTATAGGAATCCCAAGCCAAGAAAGTGTGCAAAGACTGGTCTGACCCTTGGGAATCACTATGGATTCAACTGTACTCAATGGTACAATCACTGTTGGATTGTACAGACTTCCAGTAAAGCAGGGTACTGAGGACTTCCCCAGACAGAGTTGTCAGAGAAAATGCAGTTCGTCCAGTTAAAGTTGAATTTAAGTTAAATCATTTTTAAGTTGCAATTTGGGGGCATACTTATCCTAAAAGTATAATCATTATTTTTCTTTTTTTTTTAATTTTTTAATGTTTTATTTTTTTCTGAGAGAGAGACACACAGCATGAGCAGAGAAGGGTCAGAGAGAGAGAGGAAAGACACAGAATCCAAAGCAGGCTCCAGGCTCTGAGCTATCTATCAGCACAGAGCCCAATGCGGGGCTTGAACTCATGAACCATGAGATCATGACCTGAGCCGAAGTCGGACGCTCAACCGACTGAGCCACCCAGGTACCCCAAATCATTATTTTTCTGAAATTCAAATTCAACTGGGTATTCTGTATTTTTATTTGCTAAATTCGGCCACACTGCAGCCCCAAAGATAAACAGCAGCAATTAGCAAACAACCATGTATCCTGGAGATAAACTCACTGGCAAAAATGTTTAAATTACACAAGGAGATGAGCCACTGTGTTAGGTAGTAGATGTAGCAAATGGAATAATATGCACTCCAAGAATCAGAAATTATAAAACAAACTCAGACACTACAAAATGAATGCTTTAAATTACTGAAGAGCTAAAAGAAGGAATGGAAACTATAATGAAAAAAATAGGACGATGATAAAAAGAATGGATGGGTCTGTAAAAGAACCAAATAGAACTTGTCCAAATGAAAAATGTGATCATTTGAAACAAAAAACTCGAAATCTAGGTTGAATAGCAAGTTAGGCAGTTGAGGAGAGCTGTGTGACCCTGGGCTAGTTAATTAACTCTCTGTGCCTTGCTTCCTGTTTTCATTTGCAAAACAGGGATAATAACAGCACCTATCTTCTATGGGTGATGTATAGAAATAAATATAATACATGCAAAGTGTGCACAATAGTGCTTGAGCTGTAGTAAATTCTCAGCTAATCTATTAATCAATATTTACTGTATAGTCATGACTTAAAACGTACCTAGAACATCCTCATATAGCAGCATTAGCCAAATGTGTGGCTCAGAAAGCCCTCTGACATGCTTTGAGAGGAAAGTACTCCATGGTGAGTACTTTCGGGAAGTCCTACGTTACTCTAACAATCTTTTGGAGATTCACAGTGGACATTACCGCATGAGAGCCCCTAAGAAATTCTGCTGTGAAAACACCTGTGTAGCCTTGTTATCTGGATGACAAAACAGGCTCCTAGAGGTTCTGCCACTTGGCCAAGTTCCCTCAGCTCCTCTGTGGCAGACCTGGTCTGCAAAATCAGGGTGGTCTGGCTCCAAAAGCCATAATTTCAATAACTACATGATTCTGTAAAGTTGAGAAGGAATTTATAACAATCTTTTTTTTCGTAAGCCGCTTCTTTCTGAAAGCACAGAAGCCCAAGAGAAAACTTGCCCCAGTATCCCTAAATGCCAGCTGCCGCATGTCTGCCTCAATGGCCCTGGTCAGTGCCCTGAATGCCAGAGCACAGCTAAGGGCGTTTGACTATTTCCTCTTTTCTTGAGGTGCAGGCAGGGGATACTGGGAAAGCGACTAGCTTCTAGGGCCCTGCTTCCAAGAAGTCCCAGTGTGCTCCATCCAGTCACATCGTGAGTTATTTCCACAACCCGCAGCCAAATAAATGGCTTCCTAGCCAAATGGGGCTCCCTCAATAAAGAACATTTGAAAGTATTAAGAACAAGACATGAATCCACTAATATTGTTGGTTATTTTTCACCTCAAAAAGTTGTTTTCAGGTACCCTACTTGAGGGGAAACAAAAGAATTTTCTATATCGCATTTGCTTGAAGGCAGCGATCTGCATTTCATAAGAACTGATAGGACCTGAGCGATGCAATTACCTAATTTCCATTAAAGGCTAATTCTACCCCAGATGTGAGTTGAGTTGGAATTTACACGCTGGGTGTGTCACTTTTGTTTTCCTAATGCTGTACTTTTACATACGACTATGTTAAAACCTTTTCAACTATACTCAGAAGTTCCAAGGTAGCCTTGCTTATGACAATGGTTCATTGGTATTAAGTTGAAGTTAGAAACACTAACTAATGGTTGTCAAGGATTTTGACAACATGGAAATTCTTCCTCAGAAAATCCTAAATATCTATAACTAGTGGCACTTCATTCTTCTCAAGTCAACAAAATGTTAATTGAGCACCACTATTCCTATCCTATTTTCAATCCTCGACACAAATTGCTTAACCACTTTTTAAGTGTGAGTCTCCCAACTTAGCACTGGAGATTCTAATATTAATAACAGGTTTGGCCTTCAAGGTACATACTATAGATAAAGTAAAAAAAAAAAAAATCATTTAAAGGTAACCAACCAATTTCCCCACCAGTGTAGGCATAGGAACATATATGGATCTTAAAATACATGTTGTGGAGCTAATTTAAAAAGAACGAGGTGTACAGCACACTGGTATTTGTGTAAATTTTAAAAGTATCCATACAAAAGTATAATGAACATTTTACAAGAACGCAAATAAAAGTCTACACCAAAAACACATTTGGACGGATTTGGATGGGAGAGGAGGAAAAGGAGAGTGGAAAAGGAAGGAAAGAAAGAAAAGAGGGAGAGAGAGATGAGAGGCTAAAGAAGGAAAGGAAAAAATAAAGGAGGGATTTAACTTTCATCTGGCACGAAGGCAGCATTCCTTAGGTGTCAGATTAATGAACTAACCTCTTCCTTCTTTGTCCTGAGTCCCTAATTCTGAGGGATTTTCTTAATCAGAAAATGGTTAAAGAAATAAATCAATAAACTGTGTACCCATTAATTTTAATTAGACAAGGTGAGCTTGTGAGTGAGCGGATGGACGGGTGTACTCACCAACCTTCTGCAGACCCCAGCTGCGCTCTAGGACAGGATCATCACAGCCAGAGTAAGCAGACCTGGCCGTCCCTGTCCTCCCTCCCTCCCCCAAAGATGGGTGAATGCTCACTGCCTGAGCCAGTTTATCTTGATTCAGGTTGCAATTTGCGCTTCTTTGTGAAAGATCATGGCAACCCCACTCCTGGTTCTCTAGAAATTTGGACTCTTCTTCCTCAAAGCTGTAAGCTTGAAAGAGCAGAGGACAGTCTTCCCAAGCCAGTCCATCTTTTCTTTCTCAGAGACTGAATGCAATCATCAATCAACATTTATTAACTGTTCTCCTCTCCCAACAAAGTCAAGTTCTGGTGGGGGTCCCCAAAGAATCTTGCTGGATAAAATACAGTATGCCAAGTTCAACTTGAGTTTCAGATAACCAACAAATAAGTTTTTAGCATAGGTATGTCCTAAATAGTGCAGGGGACATACTAAAAACAATTATTGTTTATCTGAAGTTCAAATTGGATTGGGCCTTCTATAGTTTTAGCTGCTAGATTTGGCAATCCTATCCTAAAGTGGGGGATCAAGGGCTAGAAAGCTGGGTCTTTTGAGAGTTGCTAAAGGACAGCAGAATGGGGCTAAACTCAGGAGGTAAAATGTTTCACATTCTTTTACTTGCTTTGTTTTTCTTTTTATTGAATATATCATTGCAAATAGAATAAACAGTTTAGTCCTATAAATGAACTATAATTCTTCCACATGATACATACCTGGCAAGAGAAGCAGTGTCAAATAGGAGGGAAAACAATGGCTAGGAGTCCAGAAAGTCTAATTTTAGTGCCAGCTCTCTTTCTAACTAGATCTATGGAAATAAGGCCACTTATGTCCTTAATTATGTCCCCTGGACCTTCCCCTGAGGTCCTCAGTCTCCACATCTGCAAAATGGGAGTGGAAGGGCTAAATGAGTTTAACGATTCCTTCTGCTGGAGGCTTCAGCAGTTCTATGGTATTCATCATATTTACTTAACTTAGTAAAGACAGTTTAGTTGCTCTTAATCTATGCAGGAACAATAAAACAATAAAACAAATGAGAATTTCTTCCCTTTCCCATATTCCAGTAAAAATTCCTCTTTGAGGTATTGTGGTTGTTACAAAACTGAAACCAGAAGTTCAGGCTCAGTGAGGAGGCCAAAGACTGCAAATGCCCTTTTACCAAAATAGAATCAGCAGAAGCTTTGCTCTAAACAGCACTGCCTTTTGGCAGACAGAGAGGGATTCAGTATGAGGAGATCTTAATTTGGCTTAACTGGGCAGCTACAGGCAGAAAGGGACCCTTACATGCTCCCAAACAAACCATTTTTCTGTAAAATGGGATTAACAATCCCTCCTACTTCCCTTATGAAACTGTCTTAAAGGTTAAATAAAATAACATCTGTAAAAGTGTTTCCAAAAAATGTGAAATTTTATACCAAACAATTATTTGTATTATTATTTGGGTTCAACTTGATATAGACATTTAATATTTATTGGCCATCCCTTATCTACCCCTCTTTCTTTTGTTGACCTGTTTTACTTGGGAGAATCAGCTCCTCTCCCATTCCTGTACAATATGATTTGGAAAGAACTGAGTCAAAACCCATTTTCAGGAAAGGGAAGGTATTGTAGGCCTTAGCCAATCACTGTATTGCATTACTCTGGACACAGGAATTGGTTCAAGGATAAAAACGTTACCAAATATGAGCCAGTGAAAATCAGTCCCAGAACTTTTCCTTTAAACTCTTTTAGAAAGGGATTCATTTTCTTAAGATTCAGAATTTTATAGATATAGGCTGAGAGATCTTGGCAGCCTTTTTTGTCACTATGAGGGAGAGACTGGGAATGAAATCAACACAGGAAAGTGAAAGGAGAGATAGGGAGAGACTGGTTTCCAATATCCTTGAGTCCCTACATCTAGTCTTGCCTAAGACTACATTTACTCTTAGTCTTCTCCATTATGTGAATAAATAAATTTCCTTTTTTTTTGCTTTGGCCAGTTTAATGAAATTTTTCTATCATTTACAGCTAAAAAAGTCCTAACTAATATAAATCCTATGTTTGATGTGTTCCACACATGTCCAAGTTCTATCTCAAATGCCTTGCATAGCAAGAAAACACTTATTAAGGAGGCTGTAAAATTTTAAATTTTAAATATTTTAAAAATATTAAATATTTTTAAAGTTTATTTATTTATTTTGAGAGAGACAGACAGGTACAAGTGGTGGAGGGGCAGAGAGAGGCAGAGAGAGAGGATCCCAAGTAGACCCTGTGCTGCTATCGCAAAGTCCAATGCGGGGCTCAAACTCATGAAACTATGAGATGGTGACCTGAACAGAAATGAAGAGTTGGACGCTTAGCTGACTGAGCCACCCAAGAGCCCCTCCAGAGCATATATCTTAATTAACAAGGTTCAAAAGAACAAAAGTTGGATCTTCCTATGTTAAGGAAAAGCAAATAGAATGATAAATTGTTTGTCCTCACATCACTAGCCAAAATTATTCTGTGTACCCCATGAACTATTTAATATAACATCATTTAGAAAAAAATTTCCATCAAGAATATTTAGAATCAGAAATGTTTTATCATGTATAGCAATAAGCTTTAGTGTTCTGAAAAATTAATTCACAGAAAATTCTATGACTTGATTTTTCATTTTTTTTAAAGCAGTAAAAAATAGATTGTAATTTGGTCAACCATTGTTTTGTGGCTGGAGGCGTAACACATGTGTAAATTTACCAGCTTCTGAATACTGCTAGTCCCAAAGTATTTTATTATGGCCTAAAGATCCTAAATTTAAAGACTTATCTTGTGTCCCAAACTTAATTTTCATTTCTCTTAAGACCAACGGGAGGTAGAGAACCAAGATGTCCAAGAGAATGGACAGGCTGTCATTCCATCCTTCAGTCATTCCACAAAGAAATGGAAAAACATTCCATGCTTATGGATAGGAAGAATAAATATAGTTAAGATGTCATTACTACCTAAAGCACTCTACACATTCAGTGCAATTCCAATCAAAATTGCACCAGCATATTTCTCAAAACTAGAACAAACTATCCAAAAATTTGTATGGAACCACAAAAGACCCCGAATACCCAAAGTAATACTGAAAAATAAAACCAAAACGGGAGGTATCACCATCCCAGACTTTAGCCTCTACTACAAAGCTGTCATCATCAAGACAGTATGGTATTGGCACAAAAACAGACACATAGACCAATGGAACAGAATTGAGAACTCAGAAGTGGACCCATCCTTCAGTCATTCTTCAGTCAGCTACTGTGTCTTGTCCCAGAACGTGGTCACATAGAGAAGACAGATTGGAGAGCAGTACCCTTCCCGACACAGATTTAAGTGAATTTAAGCAAGGAGTTTCCTCTGAGGTCACATCATTTAAGCTGAAACCATTTCAACTCTGTGCACAACACTGGCAAATGCTATAGATATACTCTATGGATCCCCCCAGTTTCTTCAGATCTTGTTTCTTTTGCCTTACATCACAGCAATGCCTCAACCATACTGAGAAAGAAATCAAGAATGTGTTGCACTCATGAGTTTGTTTCTACATTGGGGGACATTTAGTGCTCAGAAAGCACCCCCTAGCCCTGAAATGTCTGCCATCATGCCGAAGCCCCCTGGCTCTGCGGCTTTTATAGGCATCACAAAATACAATGGGGATAATCCACCACTGGGCTATGTACGACAGTCTTGCTTTCATTTTTTAGTGACATGATTGAACAGAATTGGTCATACAGTACGACCAGTGATTCAATCTCATGAATTTTTATTCCTGGTGTAGGCTATAAGAACCAGAATGTCATTTAAAACAAAATACGGTGTAATGGCTTCTTCAAACTCAGAAAACATGTGAAAAATTACACACCACCCATTTGTTGTAGTAATGAGGTCAAGGAAAGTATGCGAGCTTGGTTGGAATCCTGGCTCTGTCATTTTTTTTTTTTTTAACAGTTACTTTATCTCCTTAAGTCTCCATTTCCTTAACTACAAAATTACATTTAAAAATATTTATTGAGCACCTACTCTATGTTTGACCCCTTGAGAATCCATCAGTGAATAAGACAAAAATTTCTACCTCCACTGAGCTTACAGTTTAGGGAGACTATATTAAAATAACTTAGTAAAGCACAAATTTTGACATTACTCCAGAAATTTACTTCTTATAAAAATAATATTTTGGCGGGGAGGGCGCCTGGGTGGCTCAGTCAGTTAAGCGTCCGACTTCGGCTCAGGTCATGATCTCACAGTTTCTGGGTTTGAGCCTCGCGTCGGGCTCTGTGCTGACAGCTCAGAGCCTGGAGTGTGTTTCAGATTCTGTGTCTCCCTCTCTCTCTGACCTTCTCCTGCTCACTGTGTGTGTGTGTGTGTGTGTGTCAGAAATAAATAAAACATTTTAAAAAAAGTTTTTTAATAATAATATTTGGGGCATTTTCATATTGCAATAAAAACAGAAAAGGGTTTTTTATATAAACTGCTGATGACATAGAACTTTAAAAGAAAAAAGATAATTAGAGTTCCTGGGTGGTTCAGCTGGTTGAGCATCCAACTCTTGATTTCCACTCAGGTCAAGATCCCAAGGTCATGGGATCTAGCCCCACATCGGGCTCCATGCCGAGCATGGAGTCTGCTTAAGATTCTTTCTCTCTCTCCCTTTGTCCCTTCCCCTCTCATGCTGTCGCTTTCTCTCTCTCTCTCTCGCTCTCTCTCCATCTAAAATTAAAAATACATATAGAGAGGAAATAGCTAATCATAAAATCAGCACTTCATAACCACCAAGGTAATAACTGTTCATACAAAAATCATCAATACATGCTAAATCCAGTAGGTGACAGTTTGAAGAAATAGCATATTTATATAGTCTCAAGTACTTTTCCCATAAGATGCACATTAATTTAAAATAATTAGTTGGAGGGCAGCTGGGTAGCTCAGTTGGCTAAGCATCCAACTTCAGCTCAGGTCACGATCTCACGGTCCATAAGTTCAAGCCCCACATCAGGCTCTGTGCTGACAGCTAGCTCAGAGCCTGGAGCCTGCTTCGGATTCTGTGTTTCCCTCTCTCTCTCTCTCTGCCCCTCCCTCACTCACACTCAGTCTCTCAAAAATGAATAAACGTTAAAAAATGTGTTTCAACGATGCTCAGCATCCCTCCTCATCAGGGAAATACAAATCAAAACCACACTGAGATACCACCTCACGCCAGTCAGANTTGGGAAGACCTGAATCAATATCTACTTTTGGGAAAGAGAATATATCCTAGGCCTTAGTCAATCAGTGGATGACTGTATTCTGGCTGCAGGATTCTTACAACGAAGAAGGCTAACTGAACCTGCTTTCATTAATCGAGGGATCACAGACATTTCTAGTAGTTGGAAGAGTATATAGTATATGCCTCCTGATATGAGGCACTTCCTGAGAAGGGCACAAAAGTATCTTCTGTGGTGCTCCTATCTAAAATGCATGACCTGGGTTGCCTGGGTGGCTCAGTTGGTTAAGCGACCGAATTTGGCTCAGGTCATGATCTCACGGTTCCTGGGTTCGAGCCCTGCATCGGGCTCTGTGCTAACAGCTAGCTCAGAGCCTGGAGCCTGTTTCAGATTCTGGGTCTTCCTCTCTCTCTGCCCCTCCCCTGCTCATGCTCTCTCTCTCTCTCTCTCTCAGAAATAAATTAAAAATTAAAAAAAGCATGACCTGAATCCCATAATGAAGAAATATTAGGGAAACTCAAACTGAGGGATTTTCTATAAAGCAACTAACCAGTACTCTTTAAAAATGTCAAGGCCAGGGTACCTGGGCCAGTTAAGCATCCAACTCTTGATTTTGGCTCAGCTCATGATCTCAATATTCATCGGGTCAAGCTCACGTGTCACATCCGAGATCGAGCTCCATGCTCACAGCCCAGAACATGCTTGGGATTCTCTCTCCCCCTCTCTCTTTGCCCCCTCTCTCAAAATAAATTCATAAACTTCAAACAAACAAACAAAAAAAAGTCAAGGCCATATCCCTAAAAAGTAACACTGTAGAATGGTTTCAGATCAAAGGAAACTAAAGAGGCATGACAACCAAACTCAGTGTGTGATTCAAGACTGGATCCTAGACCAGAAAAATACATGCTTTTGTTCTAATGGATATTAGTAGGACAATCGGTAAAATTACAAGGTTTATAGGCTAGATAATAATGCTGTATCAATGTTAATTTTCTACTGTGACCATTAAACTGTGGGTTATGTAAAATAATGCCCTTGAATCTAGGAAATTCATATTAAAGCATATAGCAATAAAGGAACAGTGTTGTCTATAACTTAAATGGTTTGGAAAAAATATGATATATATATTTTTCTATATATGTAATATATATAGATATTATGAGAGAATAAAATGATAAAGCAAATTATTTTATTTTTTTAAGTTTTTTTATTGTTTTATTTTTGTTTTTATTTTTATTTTATTTTTTTATTTATTTCTGAGAGAGAGAGACAGTGTGAACAGAGGAGGGTCAGAGAGAGAGGGAGACACAGAATCTGAAACAGACTCCAGGCTCTGAGCTAGCTGTCAGCATAGAGCCCGATGTGGGGCTCGAGCCCATGAACTGTGAGATCATGACCTGAGCCGAAGTCAGACGTTTAACCGACTGAGCCACCCAGATGCCCCATAAAGCAAATATTTTAAAATACCAATATTTGGGGAATCCAAGTGAAGGGTATATGAGAATTCTTTGTCCTATATTTTCAACTTTAGCATTGGGCTGATCTGGCAGTGATCAGCCTAATCGGTTAATCAAAATTAGCATCACTAATAGTGGGACAAGTTGGTATTGTGTGCCCCCTGAGGTGATGCAGTATGAAATATACAACATTACTTAATGATCTACTCTTGCTAAAAATTAGCAAGAATCTAATTAAACCTTTAGACACAGTTCCCAATTTATAGGAAATAAAAGGCATAGAGGAAGGAGTTAAATGATATCAAGTGAAAATAATCAGTGACATCCAGAATGCAGTACAGTCTATAAGAAAACTAGCCTGGGCTCACCATAATGTAATATAAATGGAAATGTCAGGTAGTTAAAAAAAAAAAAAAAGACGACAATGTAGAGAGGTGGGGTGTGGAGTGTGATTATTCCACATTAAAAGGGTCTGAGAGAAATAACACCCAAGATCACTGTGGGATCCTAGATTGGGTTCTGTTTCCAAAAACAATTTTAAAAGCTCCAAAATTTTTTTTAAACAATTGGAAAAATTTAAATCTGGCCTGGATATTAGATGATATTATGAAATTATTGCTAATTTTCTTATGACCCATAATAATATGATTATGTAGGAAATTGTCCATATCTTTAGATGTCTGTTTGAAGTATTTAGAGATGAAAATGTCATGATGTACTTTTAAATGGTACAGAAAATTTTGTGGAGCAAGAAAGAGAGAGTAAACAGAACAACATGTTAACATTGTTGAATCTAGCTAGGTAAAGAATATATGGGGGTTTATTATATTATTTTTTCAATTTCTTATATAACATTTTTCATTTAAATGTTGAGGAAAATAAAATACTAACAGTTACTTTCATAACATATTCCTATTAGTTTTCTTTTAGGGGGTTAAAGATTTTAAAATAAACAAAGAAACGAAAAGGCAAAAGTATACCATCGTTTACTAAGTTTGTGCCCAAACTCTCTAAACTTTTTTTTTATTTATTTATTTTGAGAGAGACAGAGAGAATGAATACAGGGGAGGGGTAGAGAGAGAGGGAGAGAGAGAGAGAATCCCAAGCAGACTCCACATTGTCAGCACAGAGCCCAACAGAGCTCAATATCATGAACCGAGAGCGGAAATCAAGAGTTGGATGCTTCGCCAACTAGATACCCAGGTGCCCCATAAACTCTCTAAATTTATAAGGATTAATAACATTTGTCTCAGGGTTGTGGCTGTAGATTAGGGAGGGCTGACCAACTACAGTAATTCCCTCAGTGGCCAGCAGGATAGGGTGGGGAATATAACTGTAGCTGTCCCAAAAGTCAACTCCCTCCAAACCTGGGTGTGACTGTGAGATTTTCCAATCTGACACTGTCTCCACATCTGAGGTATACAACTGAAGTGGATGGATAATTTCTAGTTCCTTTCTGCCTGGTGGAGTTGTTCTATTTCTAGACATGAATCAGCCCCAAATCATTTCCCAAAACCACCTATGTTGAAGATTAATACCCTTAACTTCCAATGCTACTGAGTATTTGTGTGTTTTCCTGTATCTTCATGAAATTTTTGTGGTAGTATGTGGGTGGTTTTATCACTGGAAAACAAGACAACACCATAACTGTGCACCTTGTTGTCTGCATGTGAACTAATAACTTATTCATGGCATCCAATCAGGACAGTCTTTGAAAGAAATGATCTGATTGGTTGCCGATCATGACATGAATCTGTTATTTATGTAGTGATTTGTGGAATGAGGAGCTAGCAGCAAAGTCTGCACTTCATGCAATTACTAACAATTAATATATCTTGGTAACTAAAATTCGAACCATGCTGTTGATGCACATAACCGTATCTGTACTGACGCTCTAGCTTGTTTTCTATGTTCCTTGAACAACCAAGAAAAAAAATGTTACCTCAGGGTCTTTTACACTAGCTATTCCCTCTCCCTGGAACACTCCTCCCCCAGATATTCACTTTTGCTCACTCTCATATCCTTCAGGCCCATGATCAAGCAGCATCTTCCTAACATTGTCACCCCTGGTCTCTTCACCTTCTTCTATCTGGCACTCCTTATCCCCTTATACTGATATACTTTCTTCCATGGAACTTTCACCCCCTGATATATTAACTGTATTTTAATGTCTGTTCCAAGTAAATGGAATGTATACTCCATTGAGGGTAAAGGCTTTGTCATGTTCCCAGTGCCTCCAACACAGTGAACATGGTAGGCACTGAAATACTTTTTTAATGAATGAATGATCACTCATCTAAGACAGCTGGAAAGCAACATACATTGTAATCACCTGAATCAACACTAGGAGAGCCTGGGTAGGGAATAAAATCCTACCATTCACATGAGTGACTAACCCATGGATTTTTGGGTTGTTTTCTGTTTGGACAGATAACCATGAAGTTTCAAATCAAGTCACACTCCCAACAGAGCCAGGAAAAGCTCATAAAGAAGTTCTAGTAGTCTACCAGTAGTGTACTAAGATTCATATATCATCTATCTATGTATCTATGAAAATCTATTTCTATAACTAACAGAGATTGATTATTTATGATGTTTTAAATAAAGGAAGTAGAAGGGCTCCTGGGTGGCTCAGTCCATTGAGTGTCCAACTTCAGTGCAGGTCATGATCTTGTGGTTCATGGGTTTGAGCCCTTCATTGGGCTCTGTGTTGACAGTTTGGGGTCTGGAACCTGCTTTAAGATTCTGTGTCTTCCTTTCTTTCTGCCTCTCCCCCACTCACGCTCGGTCTCTGTCTGTTTCTGTCTCTGTCTCTCTCTCTCTCTTAAAAATAAATATTTAAATAAATTAATAAATAAAGGAAGTAGACACTCATGTTTCTCACAATTTAAATGTTTCCATACTTAAAAGAGGGCCTCTCTTTATATAAAGCACTTGAGAAGAATTCCTTCTAAGTTCAGTTTTCCACAGTTTTTGTGTTCAGTAGCTAGGGTTGAACTGAATGTAGCTTTCACAGAATCACTTCGATTAATGAACACACAAACATTTACTAATCAGAGGGAAAAAAACATTTCTGTTGATTTACAAATGCTTACAATGACAGGTGACATGCAGGACATGATGACTGTATGCACTGTATAGTTTCTGAAGAGTAACTTAATTTTTAAGAATAAATTTAAGTTTCAACAGTGGGTAACAGATATATGTAACATATTTTGATCATAATTCAGTGAATAAACATACTACAATTTTATGTAAGTCTGAGTTGATCAAAAGAACCAACTTGGCTGAATCTGTTCATGGTTAATTAAATTTATATCAGCCATGGAATAATATTTGTTAGTTTCTCAAGAGCAACAGAAAAATAATGAGATTATTCTTTGTATCTCAAGTGACCTATATGGAGAGATGTGTTTACTACTCCATTATTAAGTGTGCAATTATATAAATATTAACCCAGGGGTTTAGGGTGGCTTAGGGGGTCTCCTAAACTTGCTTCGCATCCCTGATGCTAGGATCACCAACACGTCTCTGCTTCCTCTATAGTAAAACAAGATAAAAACAGGTTCTTTCTTGCTACATCCTAGTGATAGAGTATGAAAAGTCTTAAACTTGACCAATTCCACTATTTATCAAAGGGAAGGAGTAGAGTTCTCCAGTAATATTTATGTTGAAACATCACCAAGAGCACTCAAAAAAATACCTTTTGTTAAGAGATATCATTAAGTCCTGTTAAGAATGTAAAACAGGAGGTGTCAACTCTAACATCATTTTATGATCAGTTGCTTCATTTGGCTTCATTACAGTGTTAGTTATAAAAGCTATGAACTTGAAGACAAGAAATCTAGGATTTAGACCTAAACCCATCCCTTACCAACAATGTGACCTTAATGAATCCTTTAAGTTCTATGAGGCTTAGTTTCACCACCTGTAAAATGGGATAGCACTTCTTTTGCTTCAGAGCTTCATCATGAGAACCAAATAAATGGCTGTTAGAGATGAATAGTAGGACTCTCTTCAGACATGAACCACAAATGAGCCAACCTCACTCTGTGAGCCAGTATGAGAAGTTAATAAAAATACAGTCCTTGCTCAGGAGGATTTATAAAATAATGAGCAAACTCTGAAATTGCCAATAATGCTCATTAATGAATCTTTGCACACAGTAATCAGTTCCCAGAGAAATAAGCCATTTCCTGATCTTTGAAAATGATTTATGTTTCATTTGAGACACAAAAATCCACCAGGCTCAGTTTGTACTCCAAAGAAAACATGGCATAAGCATTAACATGAAGAAAAGCTTAATCCCATACAAAAGGTACATTATATGGCTGATATAACGAGCTGACCATGTCTGTTACCACTAGAAGCTGACTCTTCCAATGATTCAGAAAGTGTAGGGTGGTCATGAAGCCAAATTTCAACTGTCTTGCCCACTCAGTGTTTGCTATTTCACTTGTTTCCCATGTGTGTGTTTCTCCCTTGAGGAAAACTCCTCATACTACAAAGGTATCTCTGTGGTTGTACGATACATATCACAGATGTGCAGGCAAACAGGAGAAAGCTGGATTTAGTTTTCATATCTGAAAAAGATCCAGACAAGTTTCATGGATCATTCTTTTAAGAGTAGTTAAATATTGCCAACTGTCAGAGCACTGGTGAAGATGTAAGAGACTAATTATCCACTTCTAAGCCTTTTCTGTGGGTGCAGCCCGTTGTCAACTAGCAGAATTAGCAAATTTACACAAGTTGCCCAAAAGCCTAAGCTCATAACTTGTCATCCCTGGATGAATACTTGTCATCTTTGGCTAGGCAGCATCTATATACTCTTTCTATATAGGGGCGAGGAGTAGGGGAGGGAATCATCACAGGGTGAGTCCCCAGGAGAGGCAGGAATTTCCTTCCACTATGAAATCAACATCTCTTCCTATCTGCCATCCCAATACTCTGGGACATCAACAGTGACCAAGGCTTGGCCTTGCCAACCAGAGGATAAAATATGCCTCTTTGGAAATCTGAATCTCGGGGGGTGATACAAACATGTAGCATCACTTGGGAAACTATCCACAAAGGAGGCAAGAGCACTGATAAATCAGAGGCATAGACCTGAAATCCCAGGGCCACTACTGTCAGTAATGGAGGCCTAAGGAGACTGTTCCCATGGCTGTTCTCCACGGCCAGTCCTCAAGGACTCCCAGCCATCCTCTGAGCATTATTCTCTAGCCTTTCAATGGTCCTTCATCTACTATTTATTATAACCTGACCACATGCCGGGCTTTCTACTAAGGAATTAGCTGAAGGTGTGCAAGAGGCCACTGCCAATACACATATACATACACATACACATACACATACATATACATAAGACATGTGTTTTGCCTTGGAGAAGCACAGTGCAGTGAGTCTGGTCCCACTTCCTCCTGGATCCCCATTTTCTTTTCTTTCTCGCAGCTCCCAGGTCCTATGCCTAGTAGCTTTCTCTCAAAACATATAGGTTTCTAATCAGTTTCCTAGGAATTTCTTGTCAGCCCCATAAGATTGTGAGCATACTGGGCATCGAATCCCTGTAGATGTTATTGTTAAGTCATAGTGCTCGGCCCAGTGTCCCAATTTTAGGACACCCTTCTCACAGAGCCATTTACTGCCAATTGTGCTGAACATCCCTTGCATCATAACAATGAAACTAGCCCACCTTGTAGAGAGAATATCAGATTCCAAACAATTCAATTAAGTGAGCACCATAAATGTCTTTGTGTCAGGTTCTTACTTTAGCACAGCTGACAAAGAGCCTCCACAATCTGATGCTCTTCCACCCCACAAACACGTCATACTGGCACCTCCTCAGTGCAGGCCCTGAGCTAGGGAATGGGGATTCAAAGATACACTAGAGTCCTTCTACTCAGGGAGTCTACAGCCACATGGAAATCAAGACCAAAACAGTGTCCCCTATTCCCAATAAGAGACACAGAATGGCAATGGCGTTTATTCCAATCGTCAATACAGACAGAGTGAGAAAGCTAAAAATGAGAAAGAAAAGTCAAAGAGGTAGAAAGAAACTAAAACATTCTTGAGTCAAGCAGTTACTGTGAATGAATGAAGGTCAAAGACCGAATCTGAGATAAAGGAATCCTCAAGACTAAGCAGAGGCCAAGAGAAACTGAAAGCCTAGGACAATTTCATGATCAGAACTGGCAGGACTGGTGAGGACCAGGACAAACGAATGAGGATAGATAAGCAATTACTAAATTCCATGGACAGTATTTATTGGGTTTATATTGCAAGGTGGGCAAGTCACTGGTAGATCATGGTCATGGTTCTCTGAGTCCATCCCCTGATATTAAGCAAGCATATTCTTGTGGAACAATGGTAAAACCTGAAGTTCAAAAATGATACTTCAATTAAGAATTATCAGGTAGATAAAAGATGAACAGCCAGGAGCAGAAGAAAAGTATGGAAGAAGGCAAAGAGACAGGCCAGAGTATTTATTTGGGAAGGAGTAGAAGTGACCTACAGCTCACGTAGAGAGGCAAAACATTCTCAGGGAGGATGTGAGAGACAGACAGCAAAACCTCAGTTTGCAAGCATAATTCGTTCAGGAGACATGCCTGTAATCCCAAGCACTTGTATATCAAAGTGAATTTCCCCATAAGAAAGAATGGAAACTCAGATGATGTTCCACAACCGAAAAATATTCACATAAAAATGACTACAATACTATAATATAAAAGCAAACAAATTAACAAATTAACCTGCACTTACCTTTAAAAACCTTTGTGGCTGGTTTGAGGGAGACAAGAAAGAAGAGGGTTATGTGTAGGACGACTTTCACCATCACAAACAGAATCACTGCTATTGGCTCAATGGAATCTTTTTCTTTTTGTGCAGCTTTAACAAGGAACTTGTCTAATGATACTTGCTTTTGCCTCCTCTTGAAGATGTCACAGAACTTTGACACTGCAATGAAGATCAACCACAATCTAGCAGCGCACATGCGCAGAGAGAGAGAGAAAGAGAGACAGAGAGAGAACCATCGACTCAGTTGTGATCATGTGACATTCAGTGTCACATACTACTCATATTGCAAGACATGGGTCGTTTATCAAGTCAAAATCTATTAGAAATGTTTGCTCATCTTGCGGAACACTCACAGAACAAGTGACTCTCAATCCAAGGTTTTATTGTAGTTTGGGATTAGACTTGAGAAGGGCCTTGAAAGACAGCTAAAGAACTTGAACTTCATACATGGAATCAAGAGAAAGCCCATCTAGGATTTTATGCAGGAGGGTGTTGTGTTGCAGGTGGGGTTCCCTGAAAGCCAGCCCAGGGACAGAGATTTGTATACAGGGAGATTACTGGAGAGTGCTAGATGCTCAATGCCCATGGCAGAGGAAAGGAAGTAGCGCTGAGCAGGCGCTGAGCAGGAAACATGGGCTGCAATGACATCACAACAAAGGTTTCAGCTGATCCCTGGGTGCCCAGAGCTAGACATCACCTGTGCTCTGCTCATGGATACATACAAAGCAATGCCACACACCAGGCTGAGTTCCCTCCATGTGGCCGGAACTCTGCTAAGACACGTTTCATACTGTGCTTTGTTTAATACCCCCCCAAATCCCACATATCATTTCCATTCAACACACCCGATTCTTAACAACTTGAGAAGTAAATTCGTAAAATCAGTAGGAAACAATCTTGCTGTGACCACATGACAAAAGGATAAAAAGAGAGAACCCACCAAAAATAATTTTATGGGATAATTTTTTAAAGAAGTATTTTCAATCTTGTGTAGAAGAAAGGGGGTGGGAAGTTTTGGGTTTTTCTCTGGGAATTTTTTGGTTTTACTGTTTGTGAGAGCGAGACGAAGAAAACAAAGGAAATCTTTTGCAAATAAACGGCTGCAAAGTGTCAGATGTCTTTCCCTGAAACCAAACAAAATTGAACAAAAGAGGGAAACAGACAAGAAAGAGAGAAGAAAAGAAACTACAACAATGTTTCAGAATAGCTTCAGAGCTATAGCTGAGACAGAAAAGAAATAAGTAAAATGGCTAAACATCATTTTACTTAGATTTCTGACCCTGCAGATGTATGTGCATGTGGGTGACATGTACTGTGTCTTGTCATCTATTTTAATGATTATTATAATGACTAACGTTACTGAGCACTTATTTTGTGCCATTTAGTCTGCTGAGATCTTTACATTCATTTCCTTACTTAATCCTGCTAAAAAATAAACTGAGGTATATTAAAAATTTTAAGAGTTTATTTCAGCAAAAATTTGGACTCGGGCAGAGCCAAACTGGAAGTAGTTAGGGGCTCTCCTCCAGCAGGAGCCAGAGGAAAGACTTATATAAAGTTCAGGCACCAAACAAAGGCAATCATTTGAGTGGCTACAGCTTCGAGCCTAGCTGGCAGTTTGTGATTGGTTGTCCCTAGTGTTTTGATTTAGTAACCCGGAGGCTTAGATTTTGGTTGGTTTACATAGGCCACCAAGGCATTAGAGCCACATCAGTCTTATAGCCTTTCAGTTCATATACAGCAGTTCTACGGGCATGCATATGTTTTTAAAGCCATGGTATCATGTTCTTATCAGCATGTACATGTTTTATTCACCTTCCTTACAGATGAGAACATATCTCAGGGAGGTTAGAAATCTGCTGAGGTGACACCTTTCTGAGTGGAGAATCTGCTCAGTCCACCACTGCCGACATTCCTACAGAATTCACAGGTACAAGGCACCTTCCCGGCCCTCTATAAACTTGAACAACTTGTCCTGATCACATAGCAGGTAAACGGGGAAACCAAGGCTTAAACTCCTGACAACAAACTCCGGGCTTTTNAGCGAAAGTCAGACGCTTAACTGACTAAGCCACCCAGGTGCCCTTTTTTTTTTTTTTTTTTTAACAAAACCCACATTGATGCTATATTTAAGAAAGACAGAAGACAAGTTTGTTAGTTGGATGCTTTAAAGATACAAATACCAAGCATGATTGACTGTAGGCAGATGATAATAAAAACGCTTGCCCAAAAGAGTGATTTCTGTGAAACATCAGTCAAATAGATCCAGAAGCAACCCTGGGAAAAACCATTTCTGGCTGACAGAGGAGCAGACCAGTACAATGTTTCTGGAATGCTCTTCAGCAATATGTGTGGAGAGTTTTAAGTGTACAGACTCTTTGGCCCAATAATTTTATTTCTGCTTTGTAATGGCATCTGGCTAGCAGCCGCAGCCAGAGCTGCTGCCATGAAAATGCACATGAAGTCAGAGAAAAAGAGGAAAACCTCCATCAACACTGAAAATTAAGCCTGACAGAAAAAAACAGAAATCTTGGAAATCCCACTCTGTAGCATGGGTGTTGCTTTTTGAAGTAATCAAAATGCTGGTTTGTACCTATTTGAGGACTAAAAATCAAAGCAATCAGATATGTCAGAACAGGAGAGCGGGTCTGTTAGTGCCTTGGTGCACCTGGGAGGTGAGGCACCCTCGCCAAGACAGTGGGTGCTGTGGGCAGGGTCAGGAAGGGAAAGACCCAGACAGCGATGCACGTGGGGCCCTAGAACGCCATGTCTTCCATCAGTTCCAAGTGCCAAATGCCCAGGAGGTGATGAAGGAGAGAGTTATACCCCAGCCCAACAGAATCACTCTTATTAGATGTTATATCTGTGTGGAGCTTTCCTTATGAGAATTCAAAGGAAAAGTCAACCTACTCCTATTGACAATTCTACAGAACAACCCAAAAATAATATTAACCATGTTACTCAGAGAATAGATTTCCTCCTTAAAATAATTTATGACAGGAACCAAAAGAAGAGTTGTAAAAGCTACTTGGTATCATTTATAGGAATAAAAACAACCAACCAACCATGATTGTTTTAAAATGGGATGGGGTGGGAGGGCCGGAAGGTAAAGCCTATAAGGAGAGAACAGCATGAGATGAAAAGAGAAAAAAATGAGATGAAAGAAGAAAAGGAAGAGCCAAAGAAATAAGACAGAATTTTTTTTTTAACAAACACACTAGAAGCAGAAAGAGGTCATAACTTGGACATGTATGCACACTGTACATGTCTTGCAGAGAAAATATTAGACAAGTAAAACTACAAATTAAAAAAGAAAATAGTAGATAGTAGAAGATATGAAAAACATACAATGTATGCTAAGTAGTTTAGGTTTTCTCAAAAGGACACCAGAATAATTAGAGAAAACAATTAAAACACATTCTCTCTCTCTCTCTCTTTCTCTCTCTGTATCTGTCTGTCTGTCTCTCCCCCACCTCCTCTCTCACACACACACACACACACTCACACAAACAATTATTCTGAGTAGAAATCAAGCCAGTTGCCTCATACTAGGCCAAAGTAAAATTAAGGCACTTGTTTCTAGGCACTCTGTCAGCTGTTTTAAAATTCTAACCACAAATAAAATAATCAAGCATTCAAGTAGAATTAATAGATTAACAGTAAAATAATAATTAGATTGTAAAAAGATATATAAGCTTATCTCAGACTTCTACACATCATTAAATGACAGAAAACAGTAATGTCTACAAGTATACTGAGAGGCCAAACATTTAGACCAAGAATTTCTTTTTAATTGTTTAAGTTTATTTACTTTTTAAAATACAATTTATTGTCAAATTGGCTTCCATACAACACCAGTGCTCATCTCAACAAGTGCCCTCCTCCATGCCCATCCTCCACTTTCCCCTCTCCCTTGCCCCCCATCAACCTTCAGTTTGTTCTCTGTATTTAAGAGTCTCTTGTGGTTTGCCTCCCTCCCTCTCTGTTTGTAACTTTTTTCTCCCTTCCCCTCCCACAGGGGGGAAGTCAAAATTTCAATCATTTGTGAATACACAAGAGATAGATGTTGTACATTCTCAGAAAACAGGTACTTTTTCAAATATTTGTTGAAAATCTACACCAACCAACAGAAAAGTAAGCACCCAAGAATGAAGACCTAAGGGTACATAAAAGGACCAGTCCTAACTACTGAAATGTGGTAAACACAGAGTTCAGTTAAAAGATTATAAATATGGCTATAAAACAAAGCACCTGTAGAAAGTTGTTTAAAGATAACAAATATAAGGTAAAACTATTAATACTTTTAATCTGGTAAGCAAGCTTACGATTCCATTAATAAAGTCCATGTATAGGGAGGAAAGGAAATTAGGGAGAAAGAAAAGGGTATTAAATTTTTAGTGTAAAATGTTTAACTTCCAAAATGCTAGAAGTTGGGGGTCTCAAAGTTGAGGGACTCCCAGGCTGCCATCTTACAGAACAGGACACAAAGATCCAGAAAGGGAAAGAAAACAGCCAATGTCATAAATCTACTCCAGGTGTTGTGAAAATACAGTGCTCTCTTAATTTTCCACCTTCAGTTTAGTGCCAACCGTTTTTATTGACAGGATTTCTGGAGAAGAGAAGAAGAGACTTGCTTTTATTGATCTCTATGAAATCAGGGAAGAAGTGTTAATAGAATGAGAAGTACTGACGTCAAAGCTAACAAATATAACAGGAAATGTTCTTCATAATTTACTTTGTTTTAACTTAGAAATTGATCCGTTGAAACAAATGCTTCCACTATCCGAAAACTTGGGAACTAACAACTATAATCACTTCTTTTTTTTCTCTCCTTCCTCCTGTCCAAGCCCCATATTACAGAAAAATGCTTTCACTTTTCCCACAAGATACTCCTTTAGGAATTATAGGAAACATTACCTATAACTTAAAATTTATTAATGAGCATGGGATGACTTACTTATGAAAAGACATACATTTTCATTTGCTGAAACAAATTCTAATTAATTCTAAATAGACTCTAGTTAGCAAGTAATTGCTACTTGCTTTATGTGATGGTCAGGATTAACATGAGACGCTTTCCCTATCAATTAAGAATATGCACATCAGCCTGTATTTGGGAACCCATCAGATAATCTAAGACTGTTCATGTCAGACAATTCATGTCACCAAGTTTCTCATTTTCTCAGTCCTTTGCTGGCTCTCCATTTTTAACCTCCTGGGGATTTTAAAAGACATCAAATACTGTAGTATGTTTCTAATTTATTTATACTTAAATCATCAAAATGTTCTTTTGTAAGAGTCATTTGATGTCCAAGTATTCTTATGGGGCCTTTTCATTAGCCCTGTCCCTGCCCCGGAAAAAAAACAGGAAGTCACAATTTGCTACAATTAAAAAGATTGAGAGGCGGAAAACAAGGTTTGAATTCAGTTCCACATTGGGCTCAGAACACACTATTGCCTCTCTCCAAGTAGCCGTCTTGTTTTTCAAAGATGTTTCGGAACACAGCAAGCTCTTTTAAATTTAAACTTCACAAATAGAAGGCAGAGCCTGTAATAATTGCTTGAGTTGCACTGTACCTTCCCATTATGTGTGCGGTAGAGGTAGTGGGCAGATTATGATTCCTTAAAACAGAAGCATAAATAGGAGGGAGGGGGTAAAGGGTCTTAACTTTGCTACTGAGGTACAATGATTTCTTCTGAGCTGAATCAAAGTAATTCACTGCCAAAATAAAATTGTAGCAACTAGGTACTTGAGAAGAAAAAAAAAAAAACAACTGGTAGAGGGAAGTTTCTCAATTTTCCATTTTTTCTCCCATGAATGTAAATCACATCTTGGTCCTATTATTAATTGCTAGTAGTAAGGTAAGTTGATACCAGCTGCTGAAGGGATACGATGTCTTCCCTCAGTAGAGATGGAATATGTCAATCTTCCCTAAGATTTTGCTTCACCTACAGTAATCTCCAAGGTGCTCTGCTTCCTGAACATGTGTGAGATTTCCTAATTTAGCAGTCAATCCACTCAGGAGACAAAGATCATACCAGTTGTTTGAACAGAGATAACTTAATACAAATTGATCATTAAATAGGCATAAAGTTGTTAACCAGGTAAGTGAAAGAGTAAAAAGAGGAGTCAAAGGTGTCACAGAGGTAGCCGTTTCAGGAAGCAGCTAGTACTCCTCAGGCTGAGGAAACAAAGGACAAGTCTGGAAGACTGAAATGTAGACGCCCCATGGAGATGTGCTCTGAGGAGAGGTTTCTGTGGCCAGTGGTGGTGTCTGTGACCAGCTCTGCATGAGGCACAGTCACTGCAGGGTGAAGACCCTCGAGGCTCACAGGAATTAGAGGTAGACAGCGGGGATGGAGACCCTCCTCATTTGCCCTCCCTGAGGACAGAATCCATCACGGAGCCAGCTGGCTAAGTAGAAAAGAGTCTGCAGTCTAAGCCCCCAGCACACACCCCCCCAGCACCACCCTCCCCCAGTTCTACAAAGTGAAGCACAGAAGGGTGGGTTTGGAGACGAGAGACAATAACTAGTCCTCCAATATATAAAGCAATTTAGGAGGGTGACTGGGCGGCCTGAGGGTTCTCATTTTCATTTTACCCCCAAAATTAAAAAGCAGGATCAATTAAGTGAGTTCTAAAACTGGGTCAAATAGCCAGTAGTAATAATAATATTTATCAAATACCGTATCATAAAGGGTTCTAAGTGCCTTACATGTGTCAATTCTTTACAATTACCTTTATGTCTTTATAAAAACCCTGTGAGGTAGGGACTACAATGAGCACACTTCTACATATGAGGAAACTGAGACACAGAATGATTAAATAACTTGGCCAAGTTATTTAATAAGAGATAAATGGGAATTTAAGCCCAGGCGGTCTGGCTCTGAAACCTACCATCTTAACCATATACAGTGCTGCCATTGCAATAGCCATCTTCATGTATCAAACTGCCCCCCACTGAAACAGTAATAATAGCTAATTAAATGATAGCTAATTAGATATGACTGGGCCCTGTTCTAAAAACATGGACGTGTACTAACTAAATTCTCACAGCAACTGTATGAAGTATGAAGTAGTAGTATTTTGTCCTACAAATGAGTAAACTGAAAGACAAAGAAGTAATGACTCCAAAGCCTCAGGCCTAATAAGAGGCTGAGCTGTGACTGAATCCAGACTGGCCCAAGAGCTCACGCTCCCACCCACCATGGGAAAACACATGATAAATTAAGCCTCTGTAAAGCAGAATTTATGGCATCTCTCTTGAAAACCCTTTGGCTAGTTACAGTAAATGACCCATTTACTCCCATCTTTTTTAGTTACTCAAACCCTCATCCTTTTAGGCATATTCATAATGTAGACTTTCATCAATCGAGATTGCTCTTCCTTTCAGGTTCTTGATTACATTTAAAGAAGCTTTGCTTTATGTCATGGCCCATGAAAAGGGAGTTCCACGGAAGATTTTGCGTTTAGGAAACTGCAAAGGTCTGAGTCAGTGTTTTTTCATGACCTAGGTCACCCTGTTAAGGCCCTCCCTCCAAGTGCAACATCAGTTTGGAGCAGTAATGGCTCCCTGAGGCTCTTCTCTAGATCTGAGCTGTTTGCTGAGAACCTAGACATCAACTGAAGTAGCCAAGCATTCAGTTCTCCATTCAGCCCATCCAGAAAGGAGCAGCCCTCACACACAGTCTTCAGGGGATTCCCTACTCTGAAAATGAAATGAAGTGGCTAAAATGCTTCCCCATCTGTAAACTCTAATCTACCTCAACAGAAGGCTTAGCGGCTCTCATTCCTGGCCTCTAGCACAATGCCTGGCCCATAGAAGGAGTTTAATGAGTGTTTCTTAGATAAGTAGGAAAATTAATTAATAAGTGATCTTCCCAGAACCTATCAAGATACACATATATCATAATAATTAGGTGAAAGCCTATTTCTTGGACTCCAACAAAGAGAGTAAAATATAAAACTATTTCCAGATAAAAGAATGTTTTCTTCTTAAAGGAGATCTCCCAGCTAAGATCCCAAGGACAGTGATTTACTGAAGATCTAAAATGCAGGTAGTACCATGATTTAGAGAAGAGCTATATTTCTATTTCCCCTTAAAAATGATTCACTTTATTTTCAGTAGAGAACACAGCTGAAGACAATCAAGATCTTTACCAGTTTACACATTTGTTTTAGCTTTGTGAGGATATCATTCTTTTCAATAATTCTTACATAGCAATATTTTTAACATAGATTACTTTGAGTCTTTTCTGAAGTATTTAAGGTCTATGTTTTACAAATGTATTTCTATTCAAATGTATTTATGGACACATATTACATGTTCACATATAGCAACATAATTCATTTCTTTGACTAAATTATATGTGATTTCTATCTTTCTGTTCTCTGTGATTATTCTTTATTTACTTGAGCCATGTTCCTACCTATTTTATAATGAATAGCTTGTTTATGAAACTTCTAAGAAGTATATTATTGTGATATTATTTTTTCCCCAAAGGAATTGTTTTTTGTTGCTTCTGCAAGAAGAGCATGTTTCTCTAGAGCCTTCGAAATAGAATTTATTTGTTAAACCATCATATACATAGAGCATATCAGAAACTCTCCTCAGTCTAAAAGTGAGTATACCCGTTAATTCACACATATATTCAAACAACAAGAGAAACATCCTTTTATAACTGACAGGCAATAGGCAGAAGACAAGAATTTTCCTAAAACTAAATCGTGATCATAAATAAAGTAAAAGGACTCAGGAAAGAACATAGGTTTCTAAAAATCAGTAATAAGGCCACGTTTTGCAATCACTAAAGTATATGTGTTCTTTGCAGAAAAATGAGAAAATACATTACATTACAAAGAATATGAAAACCAAAAATAAAAAAAAAGAAAGAAGAATGTGAAAACCTCCCATGGTCGAGGGGAAAAAAAGCACTGTTGAAATTTTAGAAGTACTCCTCTAATCTCTGGTCTGTGTGCATACATACATGCACATAAATAAATGCAGCTTCCCTTTTCAAAAGTTAGCTCATACTGAACATACTGTTGTGTAACCTGCCAGGACTTTTTAAGCTCTGAAATTCATAACTTTGGCCCTTGAGGCAAACTCTGGAAGAAAGGGAGGACTAGGCTTGAATAGCAATCTTATAAGAAAAAAGAAAGGGAAGGAAAAGTGGAAGGCAAATGAGATCAAAGAAGACAGAGGATATGGGGCTGAAAGGATATCACAAAGGAAGCAAAAGATAAAGACGGACTTTTTCAATTTAAACTCCATTTTCTAATTTTCTTAATTGCATCAACATTGCACTATTGTGTGCTTTTGGAAATTCTACTCCCTCAATTCCAGTCTTCCTCTCCTCCTCTTCCTCCCCCTTCTCTGTGGCTGGGGTAGTTCACAGCACAGTGTGGAGATGCCAACTGCCGGAGCCAAATTCAATTCCAAATCCAAACATAAGCAATGTTTGCGAATCGAGACTCCTTTGAGGTTCACCCAACTCCAATTTTACCAATTCCCTCCAGGGAAAGATTTCCCTTTGAAGCTTCTGTGTATCCAAGTGCATTCTGGGACACAGGTTTGGGTTTCTGGTGTGGGGCGATTTATGAACGTATAGAATGAATAGACTCTGCACCTAACCCTCTCCTTACTTTTGTGCGCACAGCCTGTGACAGTGTACACTAAAGTTGCTACTCGGAGGCATGGCTGGAAAACATTTTTGTTCGTGTGCATCTAAATTAAAATTTAAAAGGCAAATTGAGAATACTGAATTAGCCCAGATGTTGTAAAGTTAATATGCATGTTGATTTCTTCGGAAATGCTCTTACACTTAAATAAGAGGGAAGGGGGAGAGCTGGAAATGAAACTTATTTTAAAATGCTTAGTTTTAAAACTGTTAATTGTATCAAGCATGGTCTCACAGATAAATGTGACAGGCCACAACTTGAAATGCTTAAACACACAAAAAGATTTTTTTCCTAAAGAAAATAGCCTATAACCTCTGTGAGTTGGAACATGTTTCTAGGCATCCTTGGAAAAGGGGGAGCAGAGTTGAGCAAGCTTAAGGGACTCTACCTGCCTTGAGAGACCTGAAAGCACAAGTGGAAAAATAAATAAGCTTGAGCTTAAAATAAACAGAGTGGAGGGAGGGCTGAGAATTGAGCCCATGCTGAGAATTACTTGCTAACAAAGCTCACATGTCAGGGGCCAGTGACTTCACTATTGGTTCCATTAGTTTGGGGGTGAACTGGATCCAAAGAAGAGTCTTTGAACCCAGCGAGGAAACAGAGCCCCTTCTCCTCCCAGCCTTCTAGGAGGCATCTCCCCTCTCCCTCGACAAGGTACTGACATTTTCAATTTGGACCTTGGTTGACTTCATTCTTAACCAACTGAGCCACCCAGTCACCCCTTTTGGTTGACTTCATTCTTAATGTCCCCACCCTGCATACCTGTTTCACAGTCTCCTCTCAGATCAAACTTCCAAGAGGCTGAGAGTTTGTCTCCTTTTAAACCTCTAGGCACTACTCCCTGGGACCACATCATGATGTCACATACTCAGTCTGCACTCAGGAAATATTTGAGAAGAATGGCCTGCGTTATCATTTCCTTCCTAAATTACTAAGAACAGATTTGGGAGGGGGCCTGCAGAATTATGTCTCCGGGGCCTCTAAGAGTCTTTATTTTATGCTCAATTATTTTGCATTCTCCCAGGCAGTTTCAGTTAGTTGTCTGATCACAAATGAATACTATTTGGTTGACCTACAATACTTAGAAAATAAATGCCTATTGTTTACATTATCCAACTTTCCTCCCTTTGCAGATTCTAGCATTTATTTGTCAATTTGGAATCCTGCTTGTAAAATTCCCATGTTGCCTACATTCTCAATTCCTATTTTTCCTGGGTTTCCCTAAAAGAGATATGCTATTCACCCAAAATATATATCTGTAAAATAATGGTATGTACATAGCATTTTATAAACACATGTATTGAACAAATTGACATGGACTTTTATGATCAGAAAAAACGTCATTCCCTTAAAAACTATACAAAGCTTGTACTACTTATCAAGATGTAAAAGGTAAATAACTCACCTGGTAAAAAATAATCCATAGTCTCTTTAACATCCTAAGTAGACTATATAGACTGTGTGTGTGTGTGTGTGTGTGTGTGTGTGTGTGTGTGTAGTTTTTGTTGAAAACTAAAACTTTCGCTTAAAACTGCAACCATATCATCCTATTATGAGTTTAAAGAAATTAGCATAGCTCCACGTGTTATTTAAAAGAGGCAAGAAACAATGAGCTGACACATAACAAGATTGTTCATAAGTACTAATTCTGAAGTACAGAGCAAGGCTATTAGCTCACATCAGACGAATGATAACATAAATATGGCAGAGTCACAGGAATACTCTCTACAAAATTCAGCTCATATGAGACACTGTGGTATGGAGGAAAGAGCACCAACTTCAGATCAAAAGTCCTTGGTTCCTTCCAGTTTCCAGTCTACCACATAAGGGGCTTGAAAGTTGTCACTCCATCCTAATGAGTAAAGAGCTTAACAAACTGAAAAACCAGCAACTCTTTTGAGATCAATCAGAGAGGAGAGGTGGTAGACCAAACTGCTGTTCCCAAAATTAGAGACGGCCAGACAGAGACAGAGTATCCCACGACTTACCAGAACAGAACCTCATGAGCAGAAACATGTTCAGAAACCAGTGTCAGGGTAGGAAGGTCTGAATTATAATGGATGAATTGCTGGAGGCTCCATGACGACAACTGTGAGAGTTAAAACACCAGGGAGGCAGAGTCACAGGGAGGCCTCAACACTTCAGTGAGTTTTACCTCCTGCAGTTCCGTCAAGTTTCACAGTGAAATCAGAGAAAAATCCACTCATGATTCTGGCAGAAAGAGAGGAAATGGACCAATTTGTTTAAAGACACAAACAGCTAAAATTCACACAAGAAAAAAGAGAAATTTGAATAGTCTTATATCTATTAAGGAAACTGAATCAATAATTTGTAATCTCTTCAAAGTGATAGCTTTTAGGCCCGTATGTGTATGCTGGTGAATTCTACCAAACACTTAAGGAAGATATAACAATTCTCTACAATCTCGTCCAGAAAATAGATGCAGAGGTAATACTTTTTAATTCATGCTCTGAGCACAGCTCTATTCTAATATCAAAACCAGACAAAGACATTACAAGAAAAGAAGATGATAGACCAATAACTCTTATAAATATAAATGCAAAAATCCTCAAAGAAATATTAGCAAATCAAGTTCAAATATTTTATAAGAAGAGCTATAAACCAGGGGCGCCTGGGTGGCTCAGTTGGTTAAGCGTCCGACTTCAGCTCAGGTCATGATCTCACAGTTCGTGGGTTCGAGCCCCGCGTCAGCCTCTGTGTTGACAGCTAGCTCAGAGCCTGGAGCCTGCTTCAGATTCTGTGTCTCCCTCTCTCTCTCTCTCACCCTCCGCTACTCATGCTGTCTCTCTGTCTCTCTCTCTCTCAGAAATAAATAAAAACATTAAAAAAAAAAAGAAGAGCTATAAACCATAATCAAGTGGGATTCAACCTAGGTATGCAAGGCTGGTTCAACACTTGAAAATCAATTAATATAATCCATCACATCAACAGGTTAAAAAAAAGAGTCACATGATCATCTCAGTAGATACAGGCAAAGCATTTGAAAAAAATCTAACACCCACCCAATATTAAAAAAAAAAAAAAGTCTTAGTAAACTAAGAATAGAAGGCAACTCCCTTGTGGCACCTGGGTGGTTCAGTCAGTTAAGTGTCTGACTCTTGATTTCAGCTCAGATCATGATCTCATGGTTCATGGGACTGAGCCCCACATTGGGCTCTGTGCTGACAGTCTGGAGGCTGCTAGGGATTCTCTCCCTCTCTCTCTGCCCCTCCCCACTTGTGCACTCTTGCTCTCTCTCTCTCTTTCTTTCTCTCTCTCTCAAAATAAATAAATAAATTTTAAAAAAGAAAAGAAGGGAACTTTCTCAACTTGATTAAAAACATCTACAATAACATACAACTAATATCATACTTAATGGTAAGCTTTCCTACAAAGAACAAGAATAAGGCAAGGATATCTCCTCTTACAACTGCTTTTCAACATCATACTAGAAGTTTCAGCTAATGCAATGAGATAATAAAGGAAAATAAACTCTGTACAGAGTGGGAAGGAAAAAAATAAAACTATATGGGGTGTCTGGGTGGCTCAGTCAGTTAAGCATCTGACTTTGGCTCAGGTCATGATCTTATGGTTCATGAGTTCAAGCCCTGCATCAGGCTCTGTACTGACAGCTCAGAGCCTGGAGCCTGCTTCAGATTCTGTGTCTCCCTCTCTCTGCCCTTCCTCTGTTCATGGTTGGTCTCTCTCTGTTGCTCAAAAATAAAATAAATAAATAAACATTAAAAATAAATAAATAAAACAGGCAACATGGTCATCTGTGTAAAAAAATCAAAAAGAATTTACAAAAGAATCCTCTTGGAACTAATAAGTTATAACAAGGTTGCAGAATGCAAGGTTAATATACAAAAGCTGATCACTTTCTATATAACATCAGTGAACAAGTGGATTTGAAACTAAAAACACATTACCATTTACTGTATGAAAAATGATATACTTATGTATAACTGTAACAAAATATGTACAAGATCTATATGAGGAAAAGTATAAAACTCTAGTGATAGGTATCAGAGAAGAACTAAATAAAAGGAGAGATATTTCATATTCATGGCTAGGAAGATTCAGTATTGTGCAGATGTGAGGTCTTCCCGATGGGATCTATAGATTTAATGCACTCCGATTAAAATCCTAGCAAGTTATTTTGTGGATATCAACAAAAAAATTCTAAAGCTTACATACAGAAGGAAAAAGCCCAGAATATGCAACTCAATATTCAATAACAGTTGGAAGACTGGCATTATTCTGACTTTAACACTTACTATAAAGTTACAGTAATGAAGATACTGTGGTACTGGTGAAAGATGAGACAAATAGATAAAGGGAACAGATTAGAGAGTCCAGAAATAGACCTTTGTAAATACAGTCAAATTATCTTTGACAAAGGAGCAAAGGCAAGACAATGGAACAAAAATAAACTTTTCAACAAATGGCACGGGAACAACTGGGTATTAACATGTAAAAAAAAAAAAAAAAAAAAAAAAACAACTGAATCTAGATATAGACCTTTCATAACAATCCATTCAAAATGGAGCATAGGCCTAAATATAAAATGCAAAAGTATAAATTCCTAGAAGATAACAAAGAAGAACACCTAGATGGCCTCAGGTATGGCAATGACTTCTTAGATACAACAGGAAAGGCACAATCCATGAAAGAAAGAATTGACAAGCTAGACTTCTGCCACACGAAAGACAATGTCAAGTGAATGAGCAGAGAAGCCACAGACTGAGATAAAATAGTTACTAAAGACACATCTGATAAAGGACTATTACCCAAAATATACAAAGAACTATCAAAACTTAACAATAAGAAAATGAACAGCCTGATTAAAAATAGGGCAAAAGATCCAGACACCTCAGCAAAGCAGATACAAAGATGGCAAGCAAGCACATAAAAAGCTGTGCAAAATTATGTGTTATTAGGAAATAGCAAATTAAAACAACAATGAGATACCATTACACACCTATTAGAATTGCCAAAATCTGGAACACTGATACCATGAAAGACTGGTAAGAATATGGAGCCAAAATACCAAATTCCTTGGTATTTACCCAAAGAAGTTGAAAGAACCACAAGAATGCTTATAGCAACTAGATTCATAATTGCCAAAACTCGGAAGCAACCAAGGTATTGTTCAGTGGATAAATAAACTGTGCTACATCCTGAAAATCGAGTAGTATTCAGTATTAAAAACAAATTAGCTATCAAACATTTTAAAAGACATACAGGAATCTTACATGCATATTACTAAGTGAAAGTAGCAGATTTGAAAAGGCTACATACTGAAACAAAGGGTGGAGGAGTTTAATGCAAGATGGCAGAGAAGTTAAAAAAAAAAAAGATGGCAGAGAAGTAGGGAGCTCAGTACACTTTGCTCACCCCCATCTCTCAAACAGAGAAGGCCTGAAGCCATAGGACACTGAACCTCAGGGGTCTGGGAAGAAAAGAGACAGAGTCTACTAAGAAGACAACCTCATAGATGCATGAGTGCAAACTGGGAAAGATAAAAATGGGCCGGGACCCAGAGACACTGAGGGAGGGGAGGGAACCCCCAATGTGGGGAGCTGTGGACAGTCAAGGGGAAGAGGGGAAGAGAAAGAGCAGCTGAAACTGTTCATAGAACTGTCCCTGGAGAAGACAAAAACCTCAGCTCAGGACGGAGAGTGATCCTATTTCTAGCTGTGGTGCTAACTTTGGGCTGGGTGCCCCGGTACCACGCAGCGCCAGGAGAAACTGCTCCCCTGCTCTCCTGGCTGGATCCCCATCGGGGAAGTGTCGGGCCTGTGGGATTATATTTCGGGTGGCATCAATAAAGCATGAGGACTAAGACGTGGAAACGCAGCAGGGCATGGAAAATAAAACATGGCCCACCTTGGCTATGCCCATGGCACAAGGAGATCGGACTTAAAAGAGTGATTTGCAACGCTTGATTCGAGAAGGGACTGGGGCACCGCCATTTTTCTCCCCACAACCACCAAAGCAGGACCTCAGGGAGCTGCCCACAGGACCTCAGTGGAGGCTAAGACCTGCAAACACCAAACCATGCCCATCCCTGCTAAAGAGCTGCCCTTTTTTTTTTTTTAACTGGAGCCTGGGGCAAGAGCAAGATGGATGCACTGCGTGATTAATTTTAGATCAATTCTTTCTGTTCAGATATATTTTCCCTGTCTCATTCCTATCCCTCCCCTCGACTGGACTGGGCACCCTGATCACTGGTTTGCTTAAACAATCACATTTAATCCATTCTCTAGATGTATATTCTACACCTCCACCACTACCTTTCTCTCTCTCTGGAGTAATCAGACTCCATAGGATCTCAGAGTAACATTATCCTCACCTCCTACCATATTCTCCTCTTTTTCTCTCTGAATTAAGCCTCTTAGTCTGCCTGATCATTGTCCAATTTCGCTTTCTCCCCACCCTGTCATTTCTCTCTTTGTATATGCTCTTCCATCATACACCCTGCTCTTTATTTGTAGCTGGGAATTCTGGTTTTATGCTTTTAGACTGTCCTTTGTCTTTTGGCTTTTTTTCTTTTCTTTTCTTTTTTTCTTTTCTTTTTCTTCTTTATCCATTTCGGTTTGTGTGTTTGTTGGATTTGTCTGTGCGTTTGCGTGCCTTTGTTCCCTGTATGTTTGTCTGTCTGTTTTCTTTTCCAGTGCTACCTCAAGAAACAAGCCAAAGCACACATGGTGGAGAGTCCCAAATAGAAGCAGGGAAATAAACTAACCAAAATCTCAACAAGAGAGATCAAGAGACACCATTAAAAGAACACTTCCTGAATGGACAGGCCGTGGACAGTCAATGAGCCTTCTTTAATATAGCAGTCCACATAGGTACAGAGCACATAACAAGCTTTTAAAACTAACAAGAGACAGAAAGCTAGCCAAAATGATGAAATGGAGGAACTCTCCTCTAGAGAAATTCCAGGAAGAAATGACAACAAAAGAACTGCTCAAAAGAGATAACCGAACAACAGTCAGCAACATAACTGAACAAGAATTTAGAACAATAGTCATAAAAGTAATCGCTGGGATTGCAAAAGGCATGGAATCCATCAGAGAAGCTAATGTTATAAAGGCTATGGAGCTTAAAAATTGTTATGATGAATTAAAAAATGCTATAAATGAGGTGCATAATACAATGGAGGCGACCAATGCACAGATTGAAAAGGCAGAGAGGAGAATAGGTGAATTAGAAGGCACGATTATAGAAAAAGAGGAAGCTGAGAAAAAGAGAGAGAAACTGATCCAGGAGCACAAAAGGAGGGTCCGAGAACTGAGTGATACAATCAAACAGAACAATATCCATATCATAGGAATTCCAGAAGAGGAAGAGAGAGAAAAAGGAGCTGAAGAGGTACTTGAACAAGATATAGCTGAGAACTTCCCCAATCTGGGGAAGGAAACAGACACTGAAAACCAAGAGGCACAGAGAACTCCCCTCAGACGTAACTTGACTCAGTCTTCTGCATAACACATCATAGTGAAACTGGCAAAATATAAGGACAAAGAATTCTGAAAGCTGCTAGGGATCAAAGGGCACTAACATACAAAGGGAGTCCTATCAGAGTGGTTACAGACCTCTTTACTGAAACTTGGCAGGCCAGAAAGGAATGGCAGGAAATCATCAATGTGATGATGGGTGAACAGAAAAAATATGCAGCCAAGAATCTTCTATCCAGCAAGCCTGTCATTCAGAATAGAAGGAGCGATAAAAGCTTTCCCAAATAAACAAAAATTAAAAGAATTCATCACCACTAAACCAGCCCTACAAGAAATCCTAAGGGAGATTCTATGAGGGAAATGTTGCAAGGAACACAAAGTACGAGAGACACCACTACAAGCATGAATCCTACCAAGAGCACAATGACTCTAAACCCATATTTTTCAATAATAACACTGAATGTAAATGGACTACATGCTCCTATCAAAAGACACAGGGTAGCAGAATGGATTAAAAAACAAAACCCATCTATTTGCTGTCTACAAGAAACTCATTTAAGACCTGAGGACACCTTCAGATTGAAAGTAAGGGGATGGAGAAATATCTAAAGTAAGGGGATGGAAGACAAAAGAAAGCTAGAGTAGCCATACTTACATCAGACAAACTGGACTTTAAAGTAAAAGCAGTAACAAGAGATGAAGAAGGGCATTATAGAATAATTACAGGGTTTATCCATCAGGAAGAGCTAACAATTGTAAATATCTACACATGGAATATGGGAGCACCCAAATACATAAAACAATTAGTCACAAATAGAAACAATCTTACGGGTAACAATGTGCTAATAGCAGGGGACTATAATATTCCACTTACAGTAATGGATAGATCAACTAGACAGAAAATCACTAAAGAAACAATGGACTTGAATGACACATTGGACCAGATGGATTTGACAGATATATTTAGAACTCTACATCCTGAGGCTATGGAATTCACTTTCATCTCAAGTGTTCACGGCACATTCTCCAAGATAGATCACATACTGGGTCAGTATGTAAAGCAGCCCTCAATAAATATAAAAGAATTGAGATCATACCATGCACACTTTCAGATCACAAGGCTATGAAACTTGAAATCCACCACAGGACAAAGTCTGGAAAACCTCCAAAAACATGGAGGTTAAAGAACACCCTACAAAAGAACAAACGGGCCAATCAGGCAATTAGAGAAGAAATTTTAAAATATATGGAAACAAATGAAAATGAAAATACAACAATCCAAACTCTATGGAATGCAGAAAAGGCAATCCTAGGAGGAAAGTACATTGCACTCCAGGCCTCTTTCAAGAAATTAGAAAAAGTGCAAATACAAAATCTAACATTACACCTAAAGGAACTAGAAGGAGAGCAACAAGAGCATCCCAAACCCAGTAGAAGAAGAGAAATAATAAAAATCAGGGCAGAAATAAATAATATAGAAGCCAAAAAAAATTTAACAGATCAATGAAACTAAGAGTTGGTTTTTTGAAAAAATAAACAAAATTGATAAATCTCTAGCCATGCTTCTCAAAATGAAAAGATAGAGCACCCAAAGAGACAAAATCATGAATGAAAATGGACTTATTACAATCAACCCCTCAGAAATACAAGAAATTATCAGGGAATACTATGAAAAATTATATGCCAACAAACTGGACAAGTTAGAAGAAATGGGCAAATTCCTAAACACACACTCACGACCAAAATACACACGAGAAGAGATAGAAAATCTGAACAGACCCATAACTAGTGAAGAAATTGAATCAGTTATCAAAAATCTCCCAACAAATAAGAGCCCTGGGCCAGACGGCTGCCCTGGGGAATTCTACCAGACATTTAAATTAGAGTTAATACCTATTCTTCTCAAGCTATTCCANACAAAGAAACGGAAATATATTCCATGCTCATGAATCAGAATAATGAATATTGTTAAAGTGTCATTACTACCCAAAGCAAACTACACATTCAATGCAATCTCAATCAAAATTGCACCAGCATTCTTCTCAAAGCTAGAAAAAACTATCCTAAAATTTTTATGGAACCACAAAAGACTGAATAGCCAAAGTAATATTGAAGAAGATAACCAAAACGGGAGGCATCACCATCCCAGATTTTAGCCTCTACTACAAAGCTGTCATCATCAAGACAGTATGGTATTGGCACAAAAACAGACACATAGACCAATGGAACAGAATAGAGAACTCAGAATTGGACCCAATAGTGTACAGCCAACTAATCTTTGACAAAGCAGGGAAGAGTATCCAATGGAAAAAAGACAGCCTCTTTAACAGATGGTGCTGGGAGAACTGGACAGCAACATGCAAAAGAATGAAACTAGGTCACTTCCTCACACTATACACAAAAATAAACTCAAAATGGATGAAGGACCTGAATGTGAGAACGGAAATCATCAAAACCCTAGAGGAGAAAGCAGGAAACAACCTCCTTGACCTCAACCACAGCAATTTCTTACTTGACAAATCCCCAAAGGCACGGGAATCAACAGCAAAAATGAACTATTGGGACCTCATCAAGATAAAAAAGCTTCTGCACGGCAAGGGAAATAATCAATAAAACTAACAGACAACCGACAGAATGGGAAAAGATAGTTGCAAATGACATATCAGATAAAGGGCTAGTATACAAAATCTATAAGGAACTCACCAAACTCCACACCCAAAAAACAAATAATCCAGTGAAGAAATGGGCAGAAGACATGAACAGACACTTCTCCAAAGAGGACATCCAGATGGCCAACAGACACATGAAACGATGCTCAGCATCCTTCACCATCAGGGAAATGCAGATCAAAACCACACTGAGATACCACCTCATGCCAGTCAGAGTGGCTGAAATGAATATATCAGGAGACTATAGACGCTGGCGAGGATGTGGAAAAACGGCACCCTTCTACAACTGTTGGTGGGAATGTAAACTGGTGCAGCCACTCTGGAAAACAGTGTGGAGGTTCCTCAAAAAATTAACAATAGGACTCCCCTATGACCCAGCAATAGCATTGCTAGGAATTTACCCGAGGGATACATGAGTGCTGATGCATAGGGGCTCACGTACCCCAATATTCATAGCAGCACTTTCAACAATAGCCAAATCATGGAAAGAGCCTAAATGTGCATCAACTGATGAATGGATCAAAAAGATGTGGTTTATCTATATGATGGAATATTACATGGCAATGAGAAAGAATGAAATCTGACCATTTGTAGCAAAGTGGATGGAACTTGAGGGTGTTATGCTGAGAAAAATAAGTCAGGGAGAGAAGGACAGATACCATATGTTTTCACTTACAGGTAGATTAGGAGAAACTTAATGGAGGACCATGGGGGAGGAGACGGGGAAAAATAGTTGGGAAGAGGGAGGGAGGCAAACCATGAGAGACTCTTGAATACTGAGAACCAACTGAGGGCTGACAGGGGTGAGGGAGAAGGAAGGGGGGTGATGGGCATGGAGGAGGGCACTTGTGGGGATGAGCACTGGGTGTTATATGGAAACCAACTTGACAATAAACTATGAAAGAAAATAAAAGCTACATACTATATGGTTTGCCAGTTATGACATTCTGGGAAAGAAAAAACTATGGCAATAGCAAAAATATTAGTGGCTTCCAGGGGTTAGGGGAGAGGGAAGAATGAATAGGCAGAAAATGATGGATTCCTTTGGGCAGCAAAACTATTCTGTATGATATTATAATGATGGATACATATCATACACTTGCCAAAACCAAAGAATGTACAACACCATGAGCGAACCCTAATGTAAACTGTGGACTTTGGGTGATAATGATATGTCAAGGGAGGTCCATCAGTTGTAACAAATGTACCATTCTGGTACAACCAAGGATGTTGACAGTCGGGGACATTGTGCATGTGAGAGAACAGGGAGTATATGAGGAATTTCTGTATTTTCTGCTTAATTTTGCTATGAATCCAATATTACTCTAAGAAAGAAAGTTTATTACTAAAAATCTTGGGTTTTTTTTCTGACCCTGCTACTTACTAGTTAAGATGCCCTGGGCTAGTCAACTTATTAGGGCTTGTAAACTGCTGGTACAAGTGATATTTACGTCTCAGGCTTGCCAAGAGACTGCAGTGAAACATTGGGTGTGAGAACACATTGTAAAGTGCTATAGACCCATGCCTTTGGCTTCCTACAGAGGCAACCAAACAATTTCTCATCATTTTCCACTGAGCAAGCATTGGTGGTTGCAGATGTGGAAATACCTCATCCTTTTACGATCTTAAAGAAATTAGCATGAGCTCCAAGAAAATCCCAAACAAAAGCTGATGAAACTTCAGTGGATGCCAAGGAAGCAGCTGGCACCATAAACACTGTGAGAGCTTTGTTGGCACACCTCCCTTCACTGTGCTGCCAAATGCTCTTGATGAGGGGACCTGGCATTGAGGTGGGGAAACAAACACGGGAGAGGAGGGGAACCCTATAACCTGCTTCTGGCTTGGACCAAAAGGACATCTTTGGAGAGCTCCGCTTGCAGGATCCCACCAAGTTTAAGTGCACATCCCATGCTGTCCACCCTGGGGGAATGTGAAGCATGGCCCGGATCCTTTAGGATAAAGCATCTAGGTAACATAAGTATTGTTTTAGTTTTAAACATCTCTCTTAATTACCATCATTCTCTTTCTTTAAATCCCTGGAGAGAAACACAATCCTTAATGCCCTTCTAAACTTTTGTATGTTTGTTTGTTTGTTTTACCCTTGCCTGGTTAACTGGTAGGGCATTTTCCAGGAAATTTTTAATGAGCCTTGAAATGTTTCCATTATGAAGAGATGGACAATTAACTATAAAGTGATGTTGCCAAAATGAATAAAGGGACAACCACTGTTTTCCCATATTTAGGTAAATCTTACCTCATTTCCTCCACCTTCCTTTATTATCCTAAGGAGGCTTCATATAACCCATTAGGATAGCTCAAAAACTCATTACAAAAAAAAAGGGGGAATAAAAGCATTTTAGCCTCCCCATGTAAGTGGTATGCCAGTTTAAGGATAGGAAGGGGGCCCCAAATCACCTTTGCTCTCTGAACTCACATGTCCTTGCTCCTATTCAGAAAGATGCTGCCTCCTGAGACCTGGGCAAGGAAGCTGGTGTCCTCCCGGCTCCTGGTCAGGCCCAGGTCTGGCACAGGGCAGGCCCAATCAGACATCTGCCCCTGGCCAGGTCTCCCACGCTTAGCAGCACTATGAATTACATGGGAAACACAGGTTTCCTCAAATTCTTCACAATCAAGTTTTTGTTGTTATTGTTGTTGTTTTTGTTTATGTTTTGTTTTTTGGTTTTTTTTTTTTTTTGGTAAGATCAGGAGAGACCCATGTCTGCATACGGGGTAAGGGCATGTTCAAAGTGCAAATGTTGTCTCTGAAGCTTGACAGCTGGAGAGCCTCCTGTGTGTGGTTAACAGTCACAGCAACAGTCTCATTTCTAAGCTAGATCTGAAGTCTGGACATTAAAATTTACAAACTGATGCTCAGAAATATATCTTTGGGATCAAATTGAGCCTGTAATTGAAAGGGTTCCATTTCAAATTAGAAACTATATTTATTTTCAAAAAGATTTATGTAATAGCTAGGAGACTTATTTAAGAACTTTGAAATCATATACAAGTGGTATATTCTCCTCTAGCACCTGGGCTGATGGTTTTTTCTATTTCAAGAGCATTGGGGGAAAAAAAAAAAAAGTTTAATTCATTTGTGGATCTCTTCAACCCAACAGGAGCCTGCAAGATGCCATCTCAACATAGAAGAGAAGAGCTGAGTATGTAACTCTGAGGATTTTTACATATTTACAGGTTCTTGTAAAAATACTCCTTGCCCAAAACTTAAAGGTCTACTGACTCACCAACAGCTAACAAAACACTGGAATATCAGTTAGATGCTAGACTGCTAATACTGGGAAGAAAGAAGAAAGAGTGAGTCAAAGAAATATGGAAAAGAGGAATGGAGAGCGGGAGGGAAGAAGGAAAGAAGAGGAGAAGGAGGGAGGGAGAAAGAGATAGAAGAAGGAGGGGGGAGGGAGAGAGAGGAAAGAAAAAAAGGAATTAATCAGTATGTGTTTCAAAGCACATCAGCTGAGGCTAGTTTTTTTTACCAGATCCAATCACTTTAAAGTCAACAAATATTTATGGAATATTATACTATAAGCAAGGCACCTTGACGAAAAGTTGGTAGCAAGATAATGTCCTCAGACCATTTTAAAATAACATTCAGTTACAAACAAAGCCTAAAACAAGCCACGCAAATGCATGGACATAAATTCTTGCACTACTTGTGCATAATGCAGGCACAATATGGTGGTAATATATGGCCCTGGAATACTGAAGTTCACAAGAATGTAAATCTGGGCATTTTACCCTGCCATTCTAAAAATCCATTTGACAAAAGAATAATAATAATATAAAAGTATAAGGCATGGAACATACCTGCCCACCAATCTACCCGCCTGCCTGTTTCCTTTCTTCCATGTCTCTATCCATCCATCCCTCCTTCCCCATGCCATATTGATCTAAAGTCAACCTGCCCCCTCTGATCTCAGCAATTGAATCAAGTAGCCTTTTTAGTAATAGGAAAGAGCTCTCATTGGAAACTAGGTGCTGTAGACAATTCCCGCTTCCACCACTACTACCCTTTCCTGGTCCAAGCCACTGTGATCTCTCTGCTGAACAATTACAGTAGCCTTCTAATTGGACTCCTCTTGCCCCTTTAAATTCATCCTCTCACAGTAGTCCGAGTGACATTTTTAAAATGTATCAGATCATGTTACTCGCATTTTTTCAACACTCCAAACTTTGTACTGACAATAAAACCCAGGGTCCTCATCTTCAGGCTTTACCTAACTGGCCCCGCTAACTCTTAGACCTCATCTTTACCTTCCACCCTGCCACCCCCCCCACCCCCGCACTATCTCCCACTTTGCCCTTCCTTGAATATAGCGAGCCGTTTTCATGTTAACATTCCTCAGCCGTGTTATTCCATCCTTCTCAGACGCCCCTTGTCTTTCTTCCTGGATTACCTTGAATGTCACCTTCCCCCCACACCCTACGTAAAGTGAACGCTGCCCTCTTCATCCATTTATTCATTCTCTATTACCACCTCTTCTTGCTCATTTTCCACATAGCGCTTATGACTTTTTCAAGTCATTTTATTATTTCTCTCTCCCCTTGCTGGAATGTGAGTCCTCAGCACCCAACACCCAGCCAGTCTTAGAGAAAGCAATCAGTAACCATTCACTGAATAAATGAAGAAATCCACTCA